>NW_009936098.1:19399-45700 GCF_000696875.1 Nestor notabilis | reverse complement strand
GACAAAAGGAGGGCAAGTGAGAGTGGGGGGATTTGGGTTTTTCCCCTCTCATCTCTCTCGTTTTGCAAGGACAGGACACCAGGGATTGTCAGTGGTTCAGTTATTGCATGTTAAAGAACATCAGATCTGCACAGCTCTTCAGGGTGAAAACACTTCCTTGGTCGAGTTTTTATGCTGAGCCTTGTTTCTTCACCAGCGGGACCACAGGGTTTGCTATATGCCTTTTTGGTCCGAATTCTTCCTGATGCTTTTCCACTGGAGTCTGGTTTTCCATAACCTCAGGTTCCCTGAAAATCAGTAACATCGCAGCACTCTGAAGATGAAGAATGTAGTGCGCGTGGATCAGAAGCTGGGAATCCCAACTGTTGGGCATCTCCAGGGTTGCAGCCCCCGTGGACTCTCAGAAGCCCTTCCAGAGTGAGGAGCAGTGGTGCCTCCTGCAGTACATCACACACTGTGTGCAGACAGCGAGTGCCATCGGCTCTGCTGATGCTTTTATTTACTGGGCCTGGAGTGGTGACCTTCGGTGTGTGATTTGGCATGTTTGAGCTCAGAAAACGTAAGAGTTCTTGCTAAGACATGTCAGCAGCAAATGGAAGTGAGAGAATGGGCAAAGCTGTGGGAGCAGTGTAGGTGCTGCTGTGGTGTGCTCATTAGGTGTAGCAGATGGAGAAGTTTGGGGTGTTAGTGGAAAACCTTAAGTACTTGTATGATTTCCTGCAGTCTATAAAGGGACACAAGCATTTAGTGTTTGGCCCAGTATTTTAGAGGAGAGTATTTATAACATTGACTTCCAAATAACACTATTTCCATAGATGAAAAAGAAAAGCACTGGAAGCAGTTTTAACCTTGTTCTACACTGGATTTGTGCAACCCGAATCCTGCAGTGTCGGGAACCTGCAGAGATGTACTTGAAGGCCCTGAAGCAGCAATGAGCTCGGTGCAGGACACTGCCCTCAGTGCCTGGCTCTGCGTGGCTGCAGGATGCTGCCCTCTGAGATACCCAGGGGCTTGTGAGCGACGTCTCTGTTGGGCTTGGCTGGAGCGAAGCACAAGGAAAGGTAATGGCCTGAATGATCAAAGCGGCAGCATTCAGCTTAGCTCCTTGCACTTGATTTAACAAGTAATCATCTGGCTGGGAGCTGAAACTTTTGGAAGTAAAAACTCCCTCTCAGATTATAGAGAAGAGCCAACATGACAAGTTCCATTATAAATTTGGAAGTCTCTGCTATAGATCAGCTGAAAGCCAGGGTGAGTCGAGTCTCAGGGCCAAATAGATGATTGTCTATCGGACAACACAGTGGTAAGAACAAAATCTGAAATTATGGGTCTATATCCATAATTTTTGTGGTTCTGGTGCCATTTTTCAAATCTAAAATGGCATCACGTTAATGCTGACGTGTTGTGATCTCGTGGCTAGAATGACCATCTTCTAACCTTGGCATCTCATCGCAAAGCTGACTCGAACACCTCGTTACGCAGTTTTGGCACCTCTCAGCTCCATCCCTTTCGTTCAGCCTGGCATTTGGAACCTCTGTCAAAGCTTCTGAAAGCTTCCGTGTCAGTCTTCCATACAGTATATAAATGTGGAGTCCCCACTTTTAGAAACTTGATGAAGCTCTGTAGTGGTTTGGAAGTGGAACTGCTAAATTTGGATTGGAAAGACAGCTGCAGAAAGCCAGAATGGGCAGAATGGTGCAGATGCTTTTGGCTTCTAAACTTTTCCAGTTGCTACTTTTGGACCCATCATTAGAGAGAGGAAGGCTTGATGCTGGAAAATGGGAGGGTACCACGTTATGCATCCTGCCTCCCAAACACAGAGGGTTTAAAAGCAGTGAGCAAAATTCTGCTCACGTCTAAGAAACCTGTCAGTTTGATGAGGCAGAGTCTCATCCATCCTCTGCCTGATGATCTGCTCAGGATAGAACAGAGGAGGAGAGTTTTAGACACTGCAGCCAGCACAGCCCAAGAAATCGTTTTGTAGTGGAACTTTTGCAGCACTGTGACAAATGCAGCTTAAATGCTTCAATAGGCAAAGAATAAATGTATGAATTCAAAGCACAAGAAAAGGTAATGGCCTCAACGATGAAAGTGACAGGGAGTCACTCCGGGGACTCTGCAGCAGCCTCACGCAGCTCCTCCTTGTGCCAGAAGACAGAAGGAGAGGAAGGAATTTCCCTGGTAGGATCTAAGTGCCTGTTGGAGGGAAACCCAGGGTGGTTTTTTGCCTGTGATGGAGGTGCTGGTGAGCTGGTCCCAGAGAGCCACCGGTGGGGCAGAGGAGCCTGTGTCTGGTGTATGCTTTGAAGGAGAAGCTTCAGACCTTCTGGAATGGAAGGGTTAAAGTTGAGGGAAGGAAATAATTTTCATACTCAGCTTAAAATGAGGCTGATTCAGAATTACAACGTTAGGAGTTTTATGCAGCAAAATAGAGTCATTTCCACATCCTGTCCATGTCCAGGCGCTCTGTGTGCCAGAAGGGTGGGTCCTCCTTCCTCAGCTCTGATTTAGAAGAGAAATGAAGCAGATAAGTGGCCTAGCTGTTTCCTTTCTGGGGCACGAGCCCTATCACTCACTGTGGGAAAGCTGTCATTATAGGAACACCATCTTTCCGGCAGTAAACTTCAGGATCAAGCTCTGAGACATAAAAGCATTCACTCAGTCCCATCAGTGCAGAGTTCCTGCCAAGATGCCCTGTTAGGTTAATGAAGAGTGAGAACTTCCTGCTTACAGTAGTGCTGCCACCTAAAACCCCCCAAAGATCTACTGAAAATCAAGTCAAATGATGAGGTGTGTTTGAAGGTTTCTCCTTACTCCTCACCTGGTCGTGATTTAGCGTTCTTGGGAGCAGAGCGCTCCAAGTGACTAGTTCATCCCAGTTGACTTTGTTTGTCCAACATTCCTTCTCTTGATGGTGTTAGGGTCTGAATGTTATCAATCAATTCAGCAAATGTTTATCCTCGTCCATGTGAGCAGCTCTGTGAAACTTTACTTTGGAAGCTTGATGTTTGAAAAAGCAGAGGGGGGAGGATCTGGTGATGGGGCTCTCGGTGTATGTGTGCTAATGAAGGAGAGGAGGTTGCCAGAGGCTGCAGTGTTGGGTTTGTGAAACACTCCACCGGAGGGAAGGACAATAGTAAGAGCTGAAATGATGCTAGCAATTTCAGACCAAAGAAACCCGCATATTCTGATCCTGAAATAGAACAGTAAATGCTGTTGCAGGCACTAGACAGGGGCACTCTGTAGAGGAATGATTTGGTTTAAACTGTCATATTCTCTCAAATGTCTTGTTTGAGTAAAGCATTTTCGAAGTCTCTTCTCTTTGTTGGATGGCAGTGGAGGATATTGTCAATCCTCTGAAGCAGCCTTCTTCCTCTTTGTTATCTTTTTGCCAGGGATTGAATCAAAGCCTGTACAGGTCACTGCGATGCTGGAGCTGTAACTGCTCAGAGTCAGGCTGGGTGAATTCTAAAAGGCAGCTTTATTTAAGGCACTCCTTAGAAGCTGACAAGTCCCAGGCTCTCCTGCCTGAACAGAGGATACTTGTAGGTTTGAGTTTTCTTACCAGCTGGAGCCAAAGGGGCAGGAGGACAGAAGAAGCTGTGCTGGGCTCTGGGGGTGTGTGTGTTGGAACTCGCACAAAGACACTGCCTTGCAGTCCTCAGAGAAAGGTTAATGTGCTGAGCCCGGGCAGGACAGTTCAAATGGCCCAAAAGGACTTGTTTGAGTTGGAAGGGCTTTCTCAAAGATCACCCAGCCCATCTGCTTGCTTTCTCTTAAGAAAGCACTTTTGAGTTGTGATAGGAAGATATCAAAATGTCATGGGTTTCCCCTTTCTCCTTTGTGAACGGATTCTGTTAATTCATAGAAAGAAAACTTCAGTGCAGCCCTTAAGCAAAGACCAGCTTCCTCCTTTGCTCACCACCGTATTAAGTGCATCGTGTTCCTTCGTGGTGCTGCTTTGCCAAAGTTCTACATGTGGCTGCTGCAGGATGGGCACCTGGGGAGCCCTTTTGCACTCTGGTCAAGTTTTATATCGCCATGGTAAAGAAACGGGAAAACTCAGGATGTAACGTCCCTGTAACTGGGGATGCATCAGCTTTGGCCTTAGGTTTTTAGCCCATTTTAATTGCCATCCTGTATAACCTGCTGTAGGTGGCCCTGCCTTGGCAGGAGGGTCGGACTCGATGATCTCCAAAGGTCCCTTCCAAACCCAATGATTCTGTGTTTCTGAAATACAGCTACTCCATGGAAAAAGTCAGGAATTGTGAGCTGGAGACATCTTCCTAAAACTCCCACTTGGTTTGCAGGGGACTCCCACTGGGCTGGGAATTGTGGTACTGCAGGAATGTGCCAGTCCCAAGTTCTGCCCCAGGATGAGTCTGAGCAAACAGCTCAGTGCAGCCCCGTGATAAGTGTTCAGTGCGAATCGAGGTTTTGTAATGAGTTGGGTGCTGGGTTTAGCAGTGAATGGGAAACTCCTGCTCCTTCCCAGAGCCGACGTTCAGGAAACTCTCAGTTCTGTTAAGCACTTCCACTCCATTTTCTTTTTGCAGATGATGAAATTCGCTTGGGACAACTACAAACTCTATGCACTTGGGAAAAACGAACTGCGACCGCTCACCAAGAACGGCCACATCGGGAACATGTTCGGTGAGTCCCGGAGCAGGTTGGGTGTAATTGCATTGAGGTTTTCAAAGGTCACTCTCTCTGCAGTGCACTGAGGTACCTGTAATGGCCTTGATCTCTTTCCTCTTTCCGTTTTATGACACTTTTAACACAGCTCCTATGGGTTACCTGCCCACATCCCATCGCTGAGAGTCTCACTCCTACGGACATCCCTCAATGCCCAGCGTGTATCACCTCTGTGTGCAGACCTAGCACCAAACATGTCTGAGAACAGTGCTAAAACCAACCAGTGTCTTTACTAAAACATGAAGTCAGTCCAAACCTGACAATGCTGCTGTTTTACTAATCTCATAGACATCAGGACATGACCAAACTGAGCATTTTCTCTCTTGTTGCTCCACTGTTGAGCAAGATGTGAATCCCATGAAATATTGAATGAGTGAATCAATATTAAAGGCTCTTTATACCATGTGCTTACTGGGCTGTATAGTTTTACTCTTTAGCAGATTACCTGTCATTATATGAGCCACTTAAATCATTTCAGTGCTACCCCCTGCTTGTTCCAGTAGGATACTTATTGACTTCGGGGGATATTAATTATCTTTTTCCTCATTTGCACTCAGAGTATTTCCCTGCTCTGCTCACTCTGCCCTACATGTGGAAATGAATGTCTGCAGGTGGAAATAGCATCCTGGGTCTTCTAGAATGGCCAAAACCTTGAGGAGCAGCAGTCCTGTTTGGCCTCTGGACTGCAAGGGCAGGTGGCCCTGCTGGAGATGCCAGAGGAAGGGCTGGCTTTTAGTTTAGCCACAACACAGAGAGAAACCTTGGTGTTCTGCTCGTGGTGCCACCATCAAGTCCTTTTGTTGTCCCAGATGAGGCACTTGTCTCTTTAGTTCCTGCAGAAGTACCAAGAGAGTTAACTCACATCTGGTTGTGCAATACTGCATGTTGCATGGAAGCCACGTTACCAGTTGCTGAGGTATCTGGAGGAAGCAGTTCTGGAAACGTGCCTTGTACTATCAGCACAGGCTGTGTGTGACCAGCCACTGCTCTTGTCCAGCCTCACTTTGTCAGGAGCAGTGGTTTGGGTTTGTACTTTGCCTTCCCCTTTCAACACGCCAAGAAGAGCCAGGTTTCTTACTTGAGAATTTGCATTAACTTCAGCAGTAAGTTAAGCATGTTGTAACTTTTCCATTCTGGCAAACTTGTCAAAATTCCTCAAGGAACATGCCTATAAACAGACAAAAATATTGAAAGCTTTGAAATGCATTTATCATGCTAAAACAATTGGCAGGACTTCTGCTTGTTTGCAGCGTGCCTCTGAACACTCTCAAGGAAAATGCTTTGGAGCACAAGGATTTGCAGACAGTTGCAGAAGAGAAGCTACATGGTACATTTCAGACTCTTAATAGGCTTTTCCTCCTTTTAACTGTGGCTGGGAAAGAATTGGGAGCATTAGGCAATCCGTCACTGCAGCCCTGTCCCTCTTGTCTTCAGAGACCTAGAAATGAGGACAAGGCACTGCTCACCTTCATTGTTGCCTCTTCCCCTTCTTGTCACATCTTTTGATTCCAAACTCTGGATGTAATGGAGGCAAACCGGGTGCTCTCGGGGCTGGAGGTGTCAATATTAAGCAGAGATTTCTCTGCAGCTGCTTCCATGTGGGAGGGAAGGAACTTTTCAACCATGTTTGTGTGCATGAAAAGCAATTGAGTTCTTGAAGGGTGATCCATTTTCCCGTTGTGGATGCGATGCTCATTTGGAGCCCATCCTTCAGTTCAGCAGCCTGGGGGAAGGGGGGAGATGGTCTTTATTGAACATTCTCTCTAGTCAAAGTAGAAATACAAAATAACTGCTCATCCTCTGCTCTTACATAGCATTCTGCTTCTCTTAACAGCCCCGAGCCACCATCCCACCCCTACATGTGCCCAGATGGCAGGAAAATCACAGGCAGAAAACCTCTTGTATCTCCACCCTAGTTCATCTCACTTATCCTCTGCCTTGGAAGGCAGCAGCTTGCATCTGGGAGGGTATCTGTACAGTTTCTATGCTTCTTCATAGCCAGAGATCAGACCTGCCCACTACCCGAGTAAGAGCAGGGCTCCTCTGTACAGGAGGACAGTGTTCCCACTCACTTGGACTTCATTCTGGTGTCCTGGTCTTACTTTCCTACTTGCGATTGATGCCCCTATTGCTACGGCATCCATTTCATCAAGATTCTCCCATGTTCTTATGTAGCTTGTTTGTACAGAAGTCTTCTGATTGCTGTCATTTATAATCATTGCAACTTGAAAGCCCTTTCCTTAAACCCACTAGTTGTGATTCTTTGATAAGCATTATTTATTCATCTGTGATGCTTATGATAATATGCACTATGCTAAACATCCCATTCCGTGCCCTCCAGTGGGGTAAACATGTTTTATACTTGCAGCTGTTTCAGATGCCTGATGATTTCCCTGGAAATTATGCCATGGAAATGGGAAGAGCACACTACTAAGGTGGAAGGATGATCTCTGTTGGTATAAAACCTGCACCACAAGATTCCAGTAGGAATGGCTGCACAGCTGTGGGGTTTTCATAATAATCTGCAGCATTTCTCTCCACACTGCAGCACACTCAAGGAAGACCTGCAGAGTATCTGGCCACTGTTAGAATCATGCTTGTTTAAAGAACAATGGCATAGCTGAGCTGTGGGTAAGGGTGAAGGCTGGAGATGCACAGCTATGGATTCTGCTCCCAGTGCTGAGCTAGTTACTTTACCCTTCCTACCCCAGCATCTCACCATTCCTGTCTTCGGTGCTGTAAGCATTAAGATCATAGAATGGTTTGGGTTGGAAAGGACCTTAAGACCATCCAGTTCCAGCCCCCTGCCACGGGCAGGGACACCTCACACTAGACTATGTTGAATTCCTTGGAGCGAGGCTGCCGGAGAGGGCAGCGTGTTCTGGAGCACAGCGCTTGAGATGCTCCTGTCCCTGTGGTACCCAGCATTAGGTGACTGTATTCTCATTTGCCTGCTCCCTGCGCCTGTCAGAGCCAGTTATTTTGCTGACAAAATGGTTTTAAACTCCTATTAGCTTTACAGAGATTCTCTAGCTATGGAAGAGTGAGCTGGCATCTATTTCTGCTCGTGCATCAACCGAATTGTCAGTTACATTTGGATTGCAGAGTCTTCTAACAATGATAAGGTAAGAAGTCTGATTTTCAGATATCTCTTGAAGTGTGCAGTGCTGGCAGCAGCAGAATCATCCTTCTTCTTTGACTTTTAACCTGAGCCAATTTGCTCTGAAATCAGTGACAGCAAGTAAATATGGAACCTTGCTGTGCTGTTAGTCATTTTCGCCACCTAACTACACATTAGTATATTAATTTTAGTGTAAAAATAGCAATCTTTAACTAGGTTCCCCCCTGTTTTTCCTCTCTCTCCACTTGAAATCATACTTAAAATTGTGCCATTGCTTTTCTCAGCATATGCTGAATTTGTGCATCATTGTGAGGCTCTGTAGCTTTATCTGGTGGAATCCATGTGACAACTATCACATCTAGGACACAACCAGGCCACCAGAACCGGGTGGCAGAGACCTGCCAGCAGCTGGATCTAAAAGACGTGACGTGTTTAGACTTCATCCCCGTGTGGTTCCACGTTTGACTGCTTGGTGACACAGGGCTATCTGCACAGGATGGATAACAGTTCTTGGAAAAATCAGTGGCTGCTCAGGCAATGTTTGTGTACTTGGCTCAGACCTTGGCCTGAACTGTCCTGACACTTTGTTTTGCAGACCAGAGGTCACTGGTCTCGGTTGCCTGGAAATATTTTGCTATTTTGGCTCTCCAGGATAGAAAAAGGTTTTGAAGTGCTGGGGAAGAGAAGTAGTGACCATATGAATACACACAGGGAGGCCCCCAGGACGTACCAACGTGATCCTGAGGTTCAGAAACCTTCAGGGGCTTTTCCCTGGCAAATGCAGTGCAGTCCCACTGGCTGCGACACTGGGAGCAGCCCAGCCTCTGCCCTGGCTGGACATTCAAGTGACGCTTCCCTGCAGGACCTGGCACACCGATCGGGGGCTTCAAGCAGGTAGAGCGCTCTTCGCCAGCCTCTCCAGTGCTGGCCCCAGTTGGACACAAAAAGCTCCACGTCCCAGAGTTAGTCCCTCCAACCATCCAGTTCTGCCTGTTGAGCCAGGCGTTTTTCCAAATGGCTGCTTCCTTCATCAGTGGTTTAGCTCAGAAACCATGAAGCAGGCAGGGAATGTGCCCACCTCCATTAGAAGCAACAGGGGTTGATGTATGAATATTTAACATAGGAAAGGCAATTGCATGAAAATACTAATTTAGCCATATCCTACCTACCAGAAGAGAAATGGTAACCTCCAATTGTGCCATCATTTGGTTTCCTGCTGCACATGACACTGGATGGTTGGCTCCATGGGCTCTTTAAAGAGAAAAACATATCATCATGAAGGTGTTGCCATAACACTGTTGCTCCCTGACTTCGTCATCCTTCTTTTTATGTATGATGTTACCTAGTTGAATATTGTTTTCAGGAAGGGCATTTTGAGTTGCTGTTGGCTTTTCTGCTGCACATGACACTGGATGGTTGGCTCCATGGGCTCTTTAAAGAGAAAAACATATCATCATGAAGGTGTTGCCATAACACTGTTGCTCCCTGACTTCGTCATCCTTCTTTTTATGTATGATGTTACCTAGTTGAATATTGTTTTCAGGAAGGGCATTTTGAGTTGCTGTTGGCTTTTACCGTCCCTGAACGCTGCAGCTACAAACTTTTAGGAAGCAGTGCATCAGGATATCCTCCAAATACCAAACTGTTGGAGATGGGTTGCATGATTCATGTTAGAGCTGACATTTATGCTGTCGTGTTTCTTTCCCCTGCTTTCCACCTGCCAATAATCACTCCTTCCAGACACCAGGGTTGTCCTACGTACTGCAGGAGATGTGTTTCCACTCTGCTCTCACCTTGGATCATGCTGAGAATGGTGGCTTCCTTCAAATGTGATGTTTCAAGCATTAGCTCAAACATGAGAGCTCCACTGAACCCTAAACCTCACACAGAGATTTAAGCTTATTACAGTGGCTCAGCTGACAGGTAGTAACTTGTCAGCTTGAAATAGTCATTTAATGTGTTTAAGCAGAAAAAAACCTTTTAATGTCTCATGTAGTGGCCTAGGACTTTCTGCAGACACTTTCTTAAGCTGGGCTTGGACCTGGTCAGCTCTGTTGTAGCAGCAATTCTTGACAAAAATTAGGTATTTGAACCTAATAGATTCATCTCCCCTCAGCTGAGATGAGAAACAGAAACAAACTCGAAAAACCCCGTGGAGAACAACCTTGGCCTAAGAGGCAAAGAACAGGCTTAGTTCTGCTGGTGTTCAGCCCTTCAGACAGGGGAGGGCTGCACGCACTGGACAGCCTTTAGCAGGAAGCCAGGCAAACTTCACATTGTCTCAGTACAAAGCCATTAATCATCCCAGGCTTCCTTGTGAGCCTCCTGAACTTTCCATTGACCCTGAACAGAGTTTTGAGTTTAATGAGGCCCTAAAGTAGGCGAATGTCTTGGGATTTGTCAGAACTACTTTGCACAGCAAAATGGAGGAGAAGGAAACAAGAACATTCAGAAAAACAGCAATTAAAGTAGCAAATGAAAGCAAAAGAGAAAGAAAATTGTGTGGAGATGGTATGACCATAGAGTGTTCTTTGGGACCTCTTTGCAAGATGCTGTTGGGTAGAACATAGAGTGGTGTGGAGGAAGCAAGCCACGTGTGAGGAGGGGATGGGTCCAGGCTGAAACTGTCTCTCTTTAAGGGAACTTCTCTTTAAGCTTTTCTTATCTTTCTGTTTAATCACCCCGTTATGGATGTTGTTTGTGCCTCATTCTGGACACTGATTATGCGGAAATAATTGTCTAATCTTCAGAGATATCGAGCGTGTGATTAAAAGGCAGCTGCGAGTGGGAGTAGTTGGACTGCTCACTGGTTCCTCGCTGGATTACAGAGGCGTTGGTACCAACTCCACAGCAAAAGCTGGCTTGGAGGTTCCAAGCTTCCAACTGGCTTCAACCAACATCTTCCCGGCACCCTCTGTGTCAATGTGGTAGCGACACAGAACGCAGGGAGTTGAATGCCACCCTTGGAGCTCCTGACTCCACAGATACCTCTGCTTTGGTTTTGGTGGCTGTTTGTCTTCCAGCCACCGTTAGCAGTCAGATGCTTTCCATAGTGTCTGCTGCAGCACAAGCCCACCTGCAAGATGTGCACTATGTAAAACACCAGAGCAAGTGCAGAGTATTTTAAAACGTGCTTTTAGCTCTGCATTTTTATGTTGGAAATATCTTGAGGCTTCTCGTTTTCATCTTTCTATCCCCCTGTATTTATCTTTTCCTTGTTTATTCGGAGGAGATTGGTAGCTATAAACTGTGTTAGCAAAAAACCCACTGATCTTCTGTGGTTTTAATTCATTCCTTTTCCGCTCTTGAAACTTCTGAAGAGATTAGGCAGGTTCAGAACTTGCTTTGCTGTGTTAGATTTCATTTAGAACACAACTCCTTTATCAGGGAGCTGCTGGAGCAAGGGCTGGAGCAGCTCTGCTCTGGAGCCAGGCTGAGAGAGCTGGGCTGGGGCAGCTGGAGGAGAGAAGGCTCCTGAAGGGGACACCTTAGAGCAGCTCCAGTGTCTAAAGGGGCTCCAGGAAACCTGGAGAGGGGCTTTGGACAAGGGATGGAGGGACAGGACAAGGGGAATGGCTTTAACCTGCCAGAGGGGAGAGTGAGATGAGCTCTGAGGCAGAAGCTCTTCCCTGTGAGGGTGCTGAGGCGCTGGCACAGGGTGCCCAGAGAAGCTGTGGCTGCCCCATCCCTGGCAGTGTTCAAGGCCAGGTTGGACACAGGGGCTTGGAGTTTTTTTTTGCCCGTGGCAGGGGTTGGAGCTGGAGGAGATTTAAGGTCCCTTCAACCCAAACCAGTCTGTGATCCTGTGATCACATCTCTCTTTATGCTACTGCTGAAGTTTCTTGCCACCTTCATTATGTATCTCATTGGATATTCATCTGGATTACTGATGGATTTTGACATTCTCTTCTTAGGTCACATTTCAAATGGCTCCTGCTCCAGAACTTTTCTGTAATTTCTCCAGGTACTTGTTCACAAACTGTTTGGATTTTTTTATATAGGTATCTGCTGCCTTTTGGGATGAGCAGTGTCATATCTCACTGAATCAGTGGGTTTAACATCATCCTATAGGATGTTCACTTTCAGAGTTGTCACTGGTTTCAAGGTTGGATTTCTGTGTTCGCAATGTTGTAGAAAGCATTTGTCATTTGAAGACCTTCATACCTTTAAAACATACTCTCTTTTAGCCTCTCAGGATTGTTCTTGTTTCTAGAGAGAATTTTTGGAAGTTCAAGAAAATCCCTTTAGCCTTTGCTGGAGGCATCAGTGTGAAAAACAGGAAGGGTTTTTTTTGGACTTACTAAAATTGTTCATCCTTCTTGTGATGTTTTATTCTCAAAAGATCTCCTGCACCCTAAAACACAGTGTAATGCAGCCCCCGAAGGGGAAAAAGGAGAAAAAGCAGTGCAGGAGAATGAAGGTATTTCAAGTCCAAGTTCTGAAGGCAGAGGTTGTTTCCGTACCAATCTCGATATACCCGTAACATCCTCACTCTGATACAAACATGCAGTTAAGAGCTCCAAAGTTACACCTGGT
Source organism: Nestor notabilis (assembly GCF_000696875.1). Taxonomy (NCBI): domain Eukaryota; kingdom Metazoa; phylum Chordata; class Aves; order Psittaciformes; family Psittacidae; genus Nestor; species Nestor notabilis. The sequence goes on along the minus strand of NW_009936098.1, from coordinate 33,348 downwards.
TCTTGCCCTGTTCTTGGGGATATCATTGCTTCACAGAGCCCTGGAGGATGGGAATGTGCAAACTGTGTGAGTACTGATACAGAGAGTGCTCCAACATCACAGCATTCCTGGTGATGATCTTCGCAGCAGCCTTGATTTGTCTGTCTCTCATCTTCATTTCCAAACTCAAATCTGTGCTGTGTTCCTCAAGCAAGAGCAGGTAATTCAGGAACAAAGAAACTGAGGATGGAGCAGAGAGCCTTCACTGAGGCCTTCTTCAGGCATCTGCAAGTGGAAGTTGCCTTCAGGCATTAAAATTAACACCTTTTGACTAGGCTAGAACATTCCTTCTCTCTTGGCAGGCTGCATCCTGGTTGCTGTGGGAACCAGCATTTTTAATTTCCTGACTTCTGTGTACATCCAAAATTGTAACTGTGATGTACTCTGTCACTAAGGTAGCTTTGGGGCGTTGCAAGGAATAGAGCCATCAGAAAGCATTTTACGTGGCACTTCCTGCCCTCAGAATCACTTTGGTGCATCTCAAGGGGCATCTTCGTGAGGCTTTTCGGGGACCTGCAATTCGTATCAGCTTGGTGAGTAATCACAGAATAAAATAGGAACAGTGAGAGGTTGTTCAATCCTTCCCTTCTTCAGCTATCCCTAAGCTACCCCACACTGGAAAGTCATCACAGGCATTCTGCTTCAGTGCTCTCCAGTTTTAAAGCTTGAACTGGTGTCTGACCTCCCTCTCCTGTGGACAGTTAAGCTGTGACTCCTTGGCCTCTCCTGCATTGTGGAGAATGATTTGCCATCCTGTTGTTTGCAGCATCTCTCTGCCTCTTTGCAAAACGTTGCCGAATTCCCTTCAGTCTTCTCCCCTCAAGGCTGAGCAACCCCAGAGCTTTCCAGCTTTAACTACAGGTCACATTCTGTGGCTGCCTCAGTGCCAATTGCTCCCCCCTGAAGTCTCCAATTCAGGAGGTTACTTGGTGGAGTCCATGCCCTGGCCAAGGCTCTGCTGGTGCAGAGTGGAGCCCATGAGCCCTTCCATGTCTCTTTATCCATCCTGGGGGGAGGTTTGCTCCAGTTTGCACCATTACTACGTTGTTGATTGAGCTGCAGGTGTGATCTGCTGATGCCTCGACACCGTTTGCTGCAGTGTGTTCTCTAACCATGTATTCTTCATGCCTCATGGTTCGTTGTTCTTCCCTCAGGGTGAAACACACTGTGTGTCCTTATTGAGTTGCATCCTGGTTATTTCAGACTATTTTCCCAATTTGCTAAGATTATTTTGATATCTAATCCTGTCAAGCAACATGCTGGAGAGCATTTGGAGTCTTTCAGCCAGGGTCTTGTTGATAGGACTTCAACAGTATGGGAGAGAAAAGGAAGAATATGGACAGATGGTTTCAAGTGATGGAGTTACCATGGCTTCATGTGCTCCTGCTCATCAGCTGAGACCTGGTAATGGACCACTGGCATTCTCCTGACCCTCTGCATTCACAAATAACATGTATTTAGATTCTGTCATCGTTGGTTATTAGGAATCTTAGCTCAGCTCATGAGCCAGAACTTGAGTGCTTAGCAGGATCTGGGTTGATAGCAGGTATCCAGGCCCAGAACCTCCCATTCTGTTGCATGCTAAACACATAATTAATCCTATTGACTTTATTCTGAGGTTCTATGTTTGTATTCTGCCCTCACACCTGGGCTTGTGTTAAGGACCAGATAACTTCTGTGAATGCTCTATGAGAGGTTATGTTTGCTTGTCTGGACTATAGATAAACCCACGTCAGGGATGAGTAGTTTTATAACCCAAAGTAGAATGCACTGTCTGTTCTGCAGAGCCCTTCCAGAGCTATCTTATCTGCTGAGGGAAAACTGCTGTCTGGAGTTACAAGCTGCATCTCTTTCCTGGGCTGTCATAACACATCTGCCACAGCCACTTTTTGGGAAGTGAGTTTGGAAGATAGAAGGGCACCTTCTTCCTGCTTATTATAACAAAGTGTCTCTCCTTTGAATTCTAAGATGAATTAGCAGTCCCTGATCATTAGCTGCTACCTGTGCCTCTTGGAGTCCATGGATAATAGTTGCAGGTAGGACATGTGTGTTTGTTTTAATAGGCCTGTTGGGACTCTTCACATTAGATGATGCAAGTCCTCCAGGAGGTATGTGAAGTAACAATAAATAGTGTATAATCAGATTACCTTTAACCAGCCTAAAATTAATTTCAGGCATCCGGAAGAGGAGAGACCAACAGTGGTTTGCCCCATCAGTACTGCTGCTGTTGCCTTCTGCTTAACCTGCTTGAACTGTTCCTCCCAGGATTACTCCTTGCTTGCCGAATTACCTGTATTTGCCAGAAGCAATTTCCTCTGCTTCACTGGCGTCTGAGCCCTGTTGCCCAAAAAAATGCTTCTTTCCCAGAGGAGCATTTGAATGATTATTGCTTTCAATTTTCTGCTGAGCTCTCTGCAGCCAACAAAGTGTGCCTGCAGTAGTATCTGTGTGTCATGGGTTGGCTACGTGGAGAGGGGATTTGCAGTATCTCTCCTGTATCGGGGATTGTGTTCCCGAGGCTCAGGCAAACTGCTTCCTCCTCTGTGACACTTTCAAGTAGAAACAGTTTGATTTGAGCTCCGGGAGGTTTGGAGTCGTGCAGTGATGGGACAGTGCCTGTTGTTAGAGGATTGCTAAATCATGAAAGATGGTTGGAGAAACTGGGGAAAAGAGGATTAAACTGGGGAGCTGCTGCCAAGCATTAAATGCTTAAGTCTCAGTCGGCGGCATGTGCTTATCGTATATCTTCTCTCCCCTTCCACTGAAGGAAGTAACTGTCTGAAGGGCTGTTACTGTGACAAGCAATTCATTTTTATGCTGAACACCTTTCTTTTTCTTTCCCCAGTGTGCAATAAGAGTATTGCTAACCTGTTCCCACCAGCCTGATCTCCACAGACACAGTCTGCTTTGCCACATTCCTAAATGAGCATGAGCTTTCTTTTTCTGTCTCTCTCCCATCACTTGTTCAGGGGAGAGCTGCCACTGCTAGTTCAGTTTGAATGATAGACTTAATTCTTCAGGGGAAATTGATATTTGAAAAACATGAGTGGTTTGTAATCCAAAAAAGCTATTTCTTCCCCAGCTGGAACACATTCTGTATTAAATTTGATCATAGCAACCTAAAAGCCAACACTTCAAGATGCTTCTCTGTGATGCCAGATTCACCTAGAGACTCTGCAGCACATCTGCTGACACCCATTGCATGGAGCAGCTGGAACCATGAGTCATTATCACTCCCTGTGAACTTGCTCCTGGTGACAAGATAGAACAGATTGAGCTATCTTGTGGGCCAGACATTTGGGCCATCTCCCTAATGCCAGTCTTCAAAATCCCTTGCCTTTAGGTGGGAGGTGCATCATCACTGCTTAGCAGATGGCTCTTTCAAGGTGATGGTACCTTTTAGTCTCTGCACGGTCTGATGTACCATAAGCTCTGCTTCTTCCAAGCCACATGCTCCAGGATTAGTAGCTCTCTTGTTTCTAAGCAACTTTTCAGGGAATGATCAGCACTTTGTTCTTTCCTTAGTTGGAGCAAGCGTGATGTTATCCACCTTGCAGTGTACAGGACTAGGTTTTGAGTAGATGTAGGTATGAAGCTTATAGAGTGACAATAACTTCAGCATCATGGTGAGTGATGCCCTGCTCCTAGTAAAATGCATAGATCCACAAGTATTTCTTCCAGAACTGCACAAAAATCAGGATCTCGGGATCAGATGATTGATAGCTGAAGAGATTAGAGCCAGCTGGCAGCCTACAGAGCAGGGTCATGGTTCTGTTGGCAACCAGAGCTATATCTGTAAGGAATCACAATATGGCAGAGATCAGGTGTGGAATGTCAGTGTAAAGGAAACAGGGTGGTGTGTTGGGTCTGTGGAGGCTCAGCGTGATCCTCCCTGTGTCTGCTGCCCCTGCTGCAGGTCGGGACAAGCACCAGGTAGAGGCAGGCTCTGAAGCCAAGCAGCCCGATGAGCTGCAGCCACGGCCGTGCCCGTGTGCTTGCCTGGAGCCACTGAAGGCTCCGTGTGGTGGGTTCTGCTCTTCTGCACACTCACCCCCTGCTCTGCACATCAGGGGAACATGCGTGGGGTGAGAGCCGTTGGGGTATAACCTTTCGACCATTATCTGCAGAGAAGGTGAGGAAGATTAATACGAAGAAGACAGAAAACAGCCTTGGGTATGAAGTGTTTTCTGATGAAGCCTCTGAAGAATAGGCACAGTGGTTTCTTTGGAAAGCAAATGAACATGAGGTTGCTCAAAAGCTAATGGATTATATATTTTTTTTGTAGTCTGCAGAAGAATGTGCTGATAAAAAAACCAACATAGATCTTTTCTAATTGGGCTACTTTTTTGTCCCCTTTATCTCTCTACTGCTGCCTTGTTACTCAGATGTAATTTGTTTAGTTTACCTCACATAAAGGGAATAAAGTTACTCTGTGTTATTGGATTCACAGACAAAAACCTCAGTAACTAAGAGGCAGTGGCAAGGCTGTAACTGGGCTCTGGTGGAGCTGGCTTTGCAGGCATCATCTGCAGTACATAGGTGCCATTCACAGCCAGCCGAAGGACTGGGTTATAATGAGGCACTTGTGAAGACTTAACTCAGAAACGTTCTTTCTTCCTGAAGAGGCCCGTAACCTGTTTTCTAGTTCCATTTGGGTTTTCTGTTTAACTTGTGTCAGCTGAATAAATAGTACCAGCCCTGTCCTAGAGGTCACTGACAACTGGCTTGATACTACTTGTGATGTGAGCAGGTTGTTTTTCTGCTTGAGAGCATCTTCTGGAACTGGAGCATCTCTCCCAGTGCTGATGCCTCATGTGAGGTTTTGGTGCTTGAGGGCAGTTAAAAATCAGCTGGTGGGCTTGGTTTTGTGTGGCTGTTCCAGGGGAAGATGAGCAGGTACTGCAGGTGCTTAGCATGAACAGAGGCAGAAACCCCAGCTGAGATGATGGTGGATAAACTCAAGTGATGAATGCAGCTGGTGAGACAGCAGTGGACGGGGGGGACAGGCCCTGTTCCCTTAGTGTCAGAGGGACAGCGTGTGCCTCGCTGCCTGTTGACTCTTGTTTCTTGTCTTGCTGTTACTGGTACTGAGCAGAACACACTAAAACTTTGGTCAGCGGATGCAGCACTTTTCCTGAAGGTGGATTTTTAAATCTCTTTATTTCTCCAACCACCACGTTATCTTTATTGAACCTCTTTTTCTCCTCTTAAACTTGGAGGCAAATGCATCCTCCTATTTCGCTGGCAGAAGAAACTAAAGCCCAGAGCAGGCAGGGAGCTCTGGCCTAAACCTGGATCCTATCTAAGGAGTTCAGGGTCCCAACTGCTTGTTCTGCCCGACCCAGAGCACTCCGCAGAGGGCACTGGCAAATCTTTGCTGCAGAGCAGATTGTCCAAGGAACTGTGCAGTGGGTTTCACAGTTTCCTTTGCGCCAAGATCAGGAATTGAACTGTGCCACCACCAGGAGCTGTCTGGTGACGTGTTCCCAGCCAGCTCCCAGGCTTCTCGCACTGATCTCTGGATAAATATCAAAGGTTCAGCCTGGTCTCCAAGCACTGTCAATGAGAGAAAGGACCAAAAGGAACAAGAAAAGCAACCAGAGGTGGTCGCTTTCCCAACTCCTGTTTCAACAAGGCACTGATCCTGATCAAAGCCAGCTCCAGCTTTTGAAGCCGTCAGTGCCAGCATAACCAGAAGAAGGGATCGCGGTGTTTTCAGTTCTTGTTTTGCTCTGCGTTGCCTGCGCCCCAAGAGGTGAAGATAAATAACCATAACAACTGGAGTCTTTTGTGCTTCAGCAGTTAACAAGTTCATCATGTTTCATAGAAACCGCATCCTCATTTTTATTCCAAACAAGATTTCAGCTCTAATTTTTGTTTTGACAAATACGATCTGACATAAGAGCAGTGGGAGTCAAGACCTTTCATTTTTGATCTAGGTTTACATTGCTCTGATCTAAATTCCTCCCCCTTTCACTCTTGCCTTTCAATTGTAAACTTAGCTTTTTTCCTCTAACTTTAATAACCATTTGAAACTCTCTGCTCTGTAGCATTTAAACAGTCCTGCTATATGCAAGATTAAGTATGATAGCTTCCTAATGACTTGTGCTGCTCATTTGAAGCATTGGCACAATGCATTACTGTACAGATCTTTTAAATGGCTTTGTTAAAAATGAAGGGTTTGGTTTCTGTTCACTGGGAAACTTCATAAAGGGTCGTTTGCCAAATGGCAGGGCCAGGCCCCCTGGGGCTTAGTCTCCATGACATCGGAGATGACATTGCTTAACCTCTTTGCTCTATTGCTTTGGCACTGCCTGCTGAATAGTTGTGTTGGTGGGGTTAGTTTGGGCTTCCATCCGTCTCTGGCAGGGAATTCACAGCAGCAGGTAACAGCAACACCAGGGCTCTGTGGCTCTCTAAATGCAGGTGATACGGCACAAAGAAGAAATTTATTTGAGCTAAATCCATCAGGGAGATGTGTTGAAAAGCTGGTGAAGATGCTTCCATCTCCAGCTGCTTGGAATCAGAGAATCATGGAATGGGTTGGGTTGGAAAGGACCTGAAGATCATCCAGTTCCAACCCCGTGCCATGGGCAGGGATGCCTCACACCAGACCATGTCACCCAGGGCTCTGTCCAACCTGGCCTTGAACACTGCCAGGGATGAGCATCTACCACTTCTCTGGGCACCCTGTCCAGCACCTCAGCACCCTCACGGGAAAGAGCTTCTTCCTTATCTCCAACCTGAACTTCCCCTGTTTCAGTCTGAACCCATCACCCCTTGTCCCATCACTCCAGTCCCTGATGAAGGTCCCTCTCCAGCATCCTTGTAGCCCCCTTCAGAGGCTGGAAGCTGCTGTGAGGAATCCTTGCCCCGTGTCCAGGCCGCAGAGGCAGCGCCTGCAGGCACACGTCAGTCCATCGTTATTCCTTGCTCCCGGCTTGCGGAGCGGGTGGGAGTTGAGGCGGGGACTCGTGGCGTGTGGTGTTTGTGCCGGTTGGGCTTTGCAGCCGGGCGGCCGCACTTCGGCTCCTGCGACAGCGACTGGTAAAAGGCCTTTCTCCTTCCTGACGGCGAGAGCTATTAAAGACCCTACTCTCAGCTACCCGTTTGCTGAAGCATCGCTTCTGCAGCTTTTTTTCAGACTCTTAAGGGGCAGGTTTGCAGCTGGGAGCCCTTCAAGTCTCATTTTTGGCCTGTGATGCTCCCAGTTGGCTATTTCGGGAAGAAGGGAGTGATGGAAGGCGACTTTCTCTGTCCCTCCCTTCACAGCTGCTCCGCTGGGTCTCGAGATTCCCACATTTGCGAAGCTGTGGAGGCTGCACGTGTCCTGGGGCTGGGCCCGTCGATGGGCCAGGGGGAGAAGCAGGGAGATCCTCAGCCTGTGGACACCCTAACGGGCAGAAGGAAGAGCGAGGTCTTGGCTCACCACGTGAGCTGGTGCAGAGCATGGCGCAGGGGTGTTCTGTGCGGTTCCAGAGTGGAATGCGGGCTGCTGGCCTGGCTGCCCCTTCTCTTTGGGCCTGCTCTTCTGCATCCTGCTCAGTACAAAGCCTCTGAGGTAGGATGGAGGTGAGGAATCATGCTTTGTTACCAGTGAGTCACTCTGTTGCCTGATTATTGTCTCTTCTCCTGTCAGTGAGTCACTGACACCTCATTAGAGCAGCCTACGGACCCCAGGCACTCTTCCCACTGGAAGGAGTGTGATGGGGCTGTGTTTCAGCTGAAGGGATGAGGCTGGAAGGTGGATAGATTTCCTCTCTTGCAGGTAACACGTTGGCAGTTGGAACTGATAAGAGCAGGAGCAGAGCAGGGGAAGACAAACCATACTCTGAGCACAGCAAAACCCACAATCTATCTTCTGGTGCCAAGGGAAGGCATTGAAAATACCCTGGATGCTCTTGCAAGTGCTCTGCAGTCTCTTTGGGTTTCATTTTTCTTTCTTCATAGCCTGGTGCTGTTCCTCTTCCCTAATTTTTGTGCTTTCCTTCAGTCCCTGCTCACTCCTCAGTCATGTAATGAAGCCTGCCCAGGACTGTGCATCTCCGCTTGCTCTTGTCTGCCTGCAGGGTGCAGGGGGTGGAGGCAGAGGTCCTTTCAAGCTGGATGGAGGTTTTGACCTTGGCTGCAAGAAGCCGTATGAGAAGTCGTGGCTTCCTCTAACATAACTGTCCCCTGTTGGGTGTAGCTCCCACGGAGACTGAGAAAGACCTAAACCCAGGGTAATGTCACAGTCTCCTGATATAAGGCAGTTCTTCAGTGTGAAGACTGCTCTGCAGATCATCTTACTTCCTAAAAACTGTAATCCTGTCCTCTAGGCCCTTTCTGATGGAGGGGCTCGACTCCACTGAGCTCACATTGTGCTGCGAGAGCAATGCCTGGGTGGATGTTCCAGCTCGATACGTGTGGGCACCCCTTGCTGTGGAAGCAAGCCCGGGCTGTAAATGTGAGCAGATGCAGAGCGTTCCCATCAGTTAATTCACATGTGGCTCATGAAAGCTTCAGCAAGTCGAATGTAAACTCTTACTGCTCGACTGGTGATCAGACATGTGGTTTCTGTTGCGTACCTGATGCTGGTGGGTTTGATTGGCCTGTTTCTGCCTAAATTGTTGGGTTTGATTTGCAGATAATGGGTAGCTAAAAGGAAGTTCACAGATGCAGCAGCAGTTTTGATTGTTCCACAGTTATACTTAGTCCCTGCTTGGTGCTTTGCAGTGCTTTTCAAGCCTTAATTAGCCCTTACATGTTTGGCAGGAGGTAGGGCAGGTATTCTCCACCTTTGATCAGCCCTCATGGCCTCCCTTTAAACTATATGCTGGGAAGAAAGCTGTTCCATTTCCTCCTCAGGCGCACACCTGTGGGATGCTGGGGGAGAGCAGGGTCGTGGTTCACGTGCAGAGGAGCCCCATCTGCTCCTCATGGGTTCTCCACTCGCCTCACGTGGAGGTTTTCACCTTGACAGTCCTCGTTCAGGTTGTGATCAGCACCTCATACCTGTCACTTCCTGGCCAGTCTTCATCCGTGTTCTTCAGGGATAGCACTACCCTTAATTCCCATGAAGGGCCTCCCGAGACTGTATGGCTTGACTGGTCTTGCTCCTCCAGACTGGCATTAAAGCCCATTGGGGTGGGGTGTGTTCGGTGCCACCTCCTCCGTGGGGAGTGCTCCATTCAGCACCTTTCCCGAGCGGAACGTCACTTAATGGGGTGGTTGTTGGTCATTTCTGTGGCAGCGTTCGCAAGCGAGCGGGTGGATGCTCATTCCTCTGGGTGGGTGGAAGTGGGAACAGAGCAGCCTTGTTGCCAACGTTGAGGTCTCCATTCTTCTCATGCACAAAAGAGCAAATACACTTGTAGCTCGGGACGGGGTGGTACAAGCCCTCCTTCAGCTCAAGAAAAGATGAACCTTTGTATTGCTACCATGAGCTGCTGCTTCTGGTGCTGGTCCCTCAGGGCTGAAACTCCAGGCTGTCACAAGAGCTGCCATGAAGTCCTCCCGTTAGAGATGCCCCTGGACAGCCTCTGTGTTCTGCCTGAGGTCCCAGTTCTTCCCACCGCTCCCAGTGCAGGGTTGCTCCTTCCCGTTCAGGATGGCCATGGGCTCTCACTGGGCAGTGTAGGAGCTGGTGTGGAGTCCAGAGCTCTGTCCTGCCCTTTTGGCCATCGGTGAAGTGACCTTGCGTCTCCTGATCGACGTGTATCTCCACTCCAAGCCAGCTTTGCAGCAGGATCATAGCACACAGGGCCTTAGATATGTGGAGACAGGTAGAAGCTCAGACATGGAATCCTGCTTAAGTCATCGCTACCATTACTTTCAGAAGGGTTTCTTTTAGGGAGTTTCTTGGTTTCTACTTTAAAACTCCCTCAGAGAGAGTACAATGAGGCTGAAACCAGTAATTCAGCGAGGGGAGTGTCGGCAAGAGTCAAAAGTGACAGAGTGGGTTTTGATTCCATTTCCTTTAGAAGCTGCTTCCCCTTTGATTATATCCCTCACATTACAATGTGCAGATCTGGAAAGGTGATTATTTTTTAACGTCTCTCAAAATAAGCAGCATGTCAAGCAAATATTATCACCTTTATAAACGGTGCCTGTATATTGTAATAAACGTGCTACGATACGTATAGCACCATCTTTTGACAGCTGAGCTGTTGGACGTGGTCTCACAAGCTCTGTCCTGATGCGATGGAGCAAAGTGTGAGCAGGAAGGAAGGAAGATGCTGCTGTAGTGAAGAATTAACATGCCAGCATGCACAGGGGGGCCAGGATCCTTCCTCCATGTCCTCTGTCCTGGCAAGTACCAGGGACACAGCAGCAAAGTCCTGATGCCTCGTTTGCTCTCTGCGTGGTTGTGGAGGGGAAGGAGGTTTGGTCTTGTCATTCCCGTGACGGCCGAGGCTGCCGTGGTGGTTCTTGCTATTGCGGTAGACGTTGCTAGCTGCAGGAAGAAGGCAGCCATGCAGTTTGCAATTGCTTCAAAGCTGCTGCAGAAGAAAGGAAACGTCAACAAGAGCCTTGTAGAGAACACACAGCCTGCGGTTCTTCACGTACCCAGCGTTGAGGGGAATGTTTTAAACTAATGTTTAAACTGACACAAAGACAGCCCAGCAGGGAAGCGAGGTTTGCCTTCCACTTTGTCAAACACAGGGAAGGGAAGCTAAGCAACTCCGAGCTGTGCTTTAGTGAGCGTGTTACTAATCCCCAGTGCAATTCATGTATTTAATGGCCTTACTTGCTAAAAACATGAAAGGCTTTCTCAATTCAAGCAATATTTTTCACTTTAATTAATCATCCCGGAAACTTGTCTCTTTGTTCAGTTTGAGCAAATCCAACTTTTCTCCTTGTCTCCCTGCAGATTAGGAAAGGCTTTGTGGATTAGAGCATGAAATGCAATCGAGCCTTGTTGGTGTTACTCACAGAGTATCACAGTGATGGGCTGTGCTCAGGTGGCACTGCCCTTCCTTCTCTTTCGCAGATGCTCTGCCTGCGGTGCTATGAGCTGGAGTCTCTCCCTGCTAATAGGAATGTGTATAAAACTCACATAATCATTAATATTGAAGAATCATTAAGGTTGATAAAAGCAGCTCTGGCTGCGATTATGTTGTTCTTCATGGTCACTGCTTGTGGAAAACATGATATACAAACATCAGCTCAGCTGCTTTTTAAAGCCCACCAGTTGATCTAGTGGCTGCTTGACTCCATCTATTGCACACTCAGAGATAGCCACAGTCAGATGCTCATTTTGCAAGCCTGCAGGAATAAATGGATTTCTAGAGGCTGTCTCTGCTGCCCTTATCCCTTTTCCACAGCCCCTGTTTTTGATGCAGACAGCATCCGAAAGGCAGCAATCTGTAGCTGAGCACTAAAGTCTTGGTTGGCTTTTTATTAAAGCAGTGATGTGCTGACTGGCTGAAAAGTGTCAAAACTGCAATCTTGTAGCATCAACAAAATAAGGCAGGATGCCTTTCTTATGGAGAGCAATGCTGAAAGCATAAATGAGCCCTGCAGGAAGCCAGCAGATCTGAGCACTTCTGCTATGGGAAAAGTATCCACAGTTCCCTTTTTCCCCTTAATAAGAAAAGACCAAAGTCCAAAGGTTCAAGACTTGACTCGCCTTTGCCTTCCTCTCCCCTCTGCAGTAGTTCCTCGACAGTGCATCCAGCTGGGTTTCCCCTCTCAAGCAGAACTGGATTTGAAGTGACACCGAAGGTATTATAGGAGCGAGCATGCAGTGAAAGGCTGGGGGAGTTTGGGGTAGTGGTTTAAAGCCTGTTAGTGAGCAGAAGGAACTGGCCTGCAGCAAATAGAAACATGCCCAGGGAAAACCCCAGGCATGAGCGGGGCGTCTGAGTCTTTGCGGCTGCCGTGGGAAGAGAGATGATGGGGACAGAGCCCGTGCAAGAAACGAAACCTGAACCTCATCCAAGCGACTTCCAAGAGGCTCAGCTCTGACTGTCAGGGGGTGGTAGGAACGTGGCTGCAAACGAGCTGTGTGTGTGGGCCCGCACGTGCAGCCTGTGACAGCAACACAGAGGCAGCTTCACGCTGCGTCCCTGGTGCGGTACATGTGCGGAGGGATGACTGATGAGGATTCCAAACTGGGATCCTCCACGTGAGCATTAGTGTTTGCAGTTACCCAGGAAAGCGATGGCCTTTGTAATTAAAGCACAAAGGGGTTTGAGGCACAAGGTGCTTCCTACCCTTTGCTTTCTCATGCTAGGAAGAGTTCTAGGGAACGTTAACAGAGATAAAACTCTAGCACTGAGATGTTCCAAAGCCAGGGCTGTCAACGTGTCTAATTTAACCTCAACTGCTCAAGACTGACTGTCTCCACAGCCAGTGTAGTTTTCGTGGCGTGCCGTGCCGTGCCACATCATTCTGTCTCACTGGAAGTTCTCCTGCAGCCTGTTGGTGTAAGACAATGCTTGGCATGCAGATGTTTTACATGAATGGTCCAAGTTCTTGGTTGGCATTTGCTTCATCTGCATGTGTCCCATTGCCATCTGCTGGAGAATGGTGAGTGTGCTCCTAGGGACTGTCGTGCCAGCCAGAGGAAGGGAACTGTCCCTGGGGCCACCCGCTCCCTGCTGAAGATCCATTGAGGTTAGTCCCTGGTCTCTGCTGCTGGTGAGGCTGTGTTCTGTGATACGCTTGTAGTGGGGAACCCTGGTCCATGGCATGTGCCCCACATAACAAACGCTGCATCAGGACAGAATGACCAAAGTCCTCTCTTGGATGCTCTTGCACAACAAAAGCACAATTCTCTCATCTATGCTTGTTAACTGGGTTAGAAAGAGGCTGATTTTAGGTTTACAGCTGAACAAAAGAGTAGGGGTGGAATTGCCGAACCACTTTGGTGCAGACAAGACTGGAAAGCGTGGCCAAGGCATGCAGCATGACTGGTGGCTTGAGGGGTGGACCTTGAGCTCTTCCTTGGGGGTATTCCTTCAGAAGCGTCAGGCCTTGGAAGCTCCAAAGCAGCCTATTTTGGATAGCAGAGCTCACTAGTCCTGTTAGAAGGTCTCAGCCTAGACCACAGCCAGTCTGGATCCCATCCAGACATCCCCAGTATTGGGACTGGAAGCTGCTGCTTGTCCCAACTCCTGCAGATTGATGCAGAGCTAAAAAAGGCTGCATGAATGGGGCTTCATCACACTGTTCTGTTTGCAATGCAGGAGGCCTTCGAGGAGCCACAGTGGTAGATGCCTTAGATACTCTGTACATCATGGAACTCGAGGAGGAATTCCAAGAAGCAAAGAAGTGGGTGGAGAAGAGCTTTGACTTGAATGTGGTGAGTCAGTTCCTGGGAATGCCTGTCTGTGTCACCAGAATTCTGTGTATTTATTTGGTCACTTCTGATCGCAGTGTTCTCAGAATCATCTGGGGAGGGGAACTGTGAAGTCTGTGGGGGAAGAAACCACTATCATGGTTCTTCTGCCTATACGCGGCCCAGGCTTCCAGCCAGGGGCCACCAGATCAGACTCACAGTGTCTACCTGAAAATGAGATTCAGTGTTTAATGTGTCTTGTGTTTTGGTCTGGGTTACAAAAGCAGCTGTAGATACTCCAAGGAAGTTTTATTCATCAAAGAACGAGTTCTGCTTCATCTCAGTTAAATGTCTGCCTGTGGTAAGGCAAGTTTTCCTTTTGCATTCTATAGATTAAGATGGAAAATGCTGATCTCATTGGCTCGGTGCTTTGCCAGTACGTCACTGCTGTGTGCACAGCAATGTGGAGTGTCTCCACAAGTATCCACGCTCCACAAGTGTCTCTGCTTGGAGCACTGGGTGCAGTTCTGGTGTCTTCAGCATAAGAAGGACATGGAGCTGTTGGAGCAAGTCCAGAGCTGAGCCACGAGGGTGGTCAGGGGCTGGAGCAGCTCCCGTATGGAGGCAGGCTCAGGCAGTTTGGGCT
>NW_009936098.1:3518-19145 GCF_000696875.1 Nestor notabilis | reverse complement strand
GGGAGCAACCTGCTCTAGTGGAAGGTGTCCCTGCCCGTGGCAGGGGTTGGAGCTGGAGGAGCTTTAAGGTCCCTTCAACCCAACCCAATCCATGATTGTATGACCCACGCAGTGGGGGTGCGGCTCCTTGGCTCAGAGTGGGAGCACATAGTGCATAGATTTGGAAGGGAAGACATCTATCTCTGGGCCCCTGTCCTGGCCACTCCTAGAGCAAGTGTCTCTGGGTGCAGCGCAGTGCTGTCAGGTGGAGGATGCTGTCCCTTATCTCACTTCGTGGATGGGCCCCTTGCCATAGCTCTGACGGTTGCCTCCAAGCCAGCTCTCCTAGTTCTCATGGGAGAGCTGATGGGACCTTGTCGGGGACATATGGAGAATGTTAAAACCAGAGCACAGTTTAAACTTTGAGGTTTTTAATGGCAGCCCTGTTGTCTGTTGTGAAAAATGGTTCTCCCTGTTGAAACAATACATGCAGCTGCCTTAGAGAAAAGCATCATTTGGGAGGGCACAACTGGCATTCATGTATTCATAAAAGGAAGACCACATCTGATAAATTTGGTGAATGCTCTCAGTACGTTACTGAATCAATAAACAAGGGACAAAATCAACTGGGAGATAATTTATCTGGATTTTCATAAAAGCTTTTAATCTTGGCCTGCAGAATAGATTGATCTGCAAAGACAAGAGTGAACGCTCTGGATTGATCGGTGGAGTCAGGCAGCACAGCAGAGGGGGAGAGGAAGGAAATTAATTAAAGATTGGCTCTGTACAAGGAACACTGATAGTCCAGAAACGGGGCTCCAGCACCCACAGGCTCTGGTTGAACCTGGGTGCTGTGATGGCTCGTGCAATTTCAGTTACCATCTGCAGAAAGTACTTGCTCTGCTTTGTAACTTGCAGGTGTTTGGAAAGGGCAGGTTGGGGCAGAGGTGTGGGTGCCCCTTTGTTGCTATGTTGGTGGAAGATCTTTCTGGGTTTTGGCTTTATACACGTGAGGGTGGGAATCATTTATCATGCAGATTCAACAGCCAGGAGCATGTAGTTTTTAACAGTACATTTTGCATGCAGTCATTGACATTGGCTGCTCATCAGCTGAGTAGGTAGAGCAAAACGTGTTCCAGGTGAGTGTGTTCTGCAGTGATTCACTGAAACTCATCCACGTGCATCTGCTGTGGGGGGTGGTGGCACATGGACCCCATGCAGGTTGTCTCTGTCAGCATGCCCACCACAGCCTCCCTGCAGGTCCTTTCTGAGCCTGCAGATGGGTGAGTTCTTGAGTGACAGAAAATAGCTGCCAAGTGCAGGCAGTGCATCACGTCAGTCCAGCGCAGTGCCCTCTTCACAGGAAAGGGGGTGAAGTCATTTTTCCATGTGGCTGTTCCATTTCCTCTTTAAATAAAACATCACAACGGGCACGTTTGTGCCCTGAACTAATTCACAGCTTTCTGCAAGGCGTAACCCCAGTCAGGGCTGGATGGATGGACAATACACCTGCTCTGATTGACATACTGTCCGCTGGTGATAAATGGGCAGTTTGGGTGTTTCTCCTCCCTTCAGGCTCCATGTGTCACTGTAGAGCAAATGAAGTGCTGTGAGATCTTAGGTAAAAAGCTGTGTTTCACTGTGGGTGAGGACTGGGAGGCTTAAATCTGTTCCCCTCAGCTGCCATTTGTGTGTGCAGACTTTGCAGTCACCTACATCATTGTGTCTTTTCAGAATGGAGAAGCATCCTTGTTTGAGGTGAACATCCGCTATGTTGGAGGACTGTTGGCCACATACTACTTAACTGGAGAAGAGGTTTGTTTCTACAGCTCTGCATCTCTCGACACAGTCACCAGTAATGAACTGAGAGGGTTCTCCAGCAGCTTTTCTCTGAGCATCAGATAATCCCTCCATAACAACAGGCCAAACCTGTCATTTTTCTCAATATCAATATGCCACTAATGTTGTTCCAATTAAGCCTCACATAATTACCTTGCACACACCGTGCATGGCTCATTGGCAAAGATATTTTCTCCTGTGGGTAATTCCAGCAGGACCCATTTTCAGCTGGATACAGTGTTCCCCAGTGAAATGCCATTTGCAATGATCATTGTCTTTGTCCTTGTCCCTTTGTATTCTAAACACAGGCAATATTTCATCTAGCATCATTCCACATTCTGCCTCAGACTAAGGAGGGCACCTGCTTAGTGGCAAGTGCTCCAAACACTACCTGGACAGTCTCTCTCCAGCAGTAACCCCTAAGACAAAGTGCCCTGGGCTGCAGGGAAGGGACCTGCATCCTGCCAACAGAGTGCTGCAGCAACACCCAGTGTCCCCTTCCCAGCAGCTGTGGGTGTCACAGACCCATCCTAGTGGAGCAGCCCTGCAGTGGATGCTCCCATTTCTCACTTCCACTTCCCTTCTTTCTTTCCAGCCTGGCAGAGGCCAGGGCTTAATGCTGTAATCTGTTTTACGATGTGCCTGGCCTGGAATTCTACAGCTGGCTGTAGAGAGATGAATGGGTTTTTCCTTTGCTCTGGAAGTCTTAGGCAAGCAGAAACTCTGATTCACGGGGGAGTTTTGTGAGTGAAGGAACTGGAAGACTGGCTCTTACATGAGAGCTTAGCTCCCATGCCATACACTCACCCTGGCTGGGTGTTGTCCACCATAATAGGCTGGGATGGTTCATCACTGATCCGTGGAATCACAGGAGAAGCTCTATTACTTCAGTTGCATTTTAAATGAGTTCCAGGAATGACTTCTTTCTGTGATTTCCCTCCAGGGAAAACTCAAAGACTCAGGGCCCCAGCACAGGGCTTGTCTTGGTCACACCTTCAACAGGCTTCAGATCAACAGAGCAAAAATAAACAGCATTAAACCATAGAACTCCAGCAGTGACCTCTTGAAGTGCCGTCAGCAGCGATGCTCATCAGCCAGGGCAGAGCCGGGCATATCCCCACTCAGTGTCACCAGACTGAAGGGCAAAATTCGTGTCCCAGTCTCTTGCTTTCCCTTCTGAACCAAACCCCTGTCTCCTTGGGAGCGTATCAGAGGTCTGCAGGCCCACAGGAGAGCTCAGATTTCCTCAGTGCTGTATTTTTAGAGCAATAAATTCCTCCTTTCTGTGAACTACTATGACAGCTTGGGCTGGTATGGGGGGGCTAGAGGTAGAAGGCTTGTGCTTTATCTCCTAAGTCACAGGCTTCCCTTGATCAGAACTAATCTCTGGAGCAAAGATTAGTGCTGGTATCAGTTTGTCCCAAAATAATTGTGTGTGGTAGCTTTGTGCTGCAAGCCACCATGAGCTGTAATTTGATTTGAAAGCCCAAAATTGAGACATTACAAATGGAAAAGGAGCAGCGTAACCGTGAAACCATGAATCCTTCCTGGAAAAGAGTTGCAAGTAAAGGATTGTTCATTGGAAACTGTGGGTTTTCCAACAGGAGATGACACAAACTGGGCAAACCCATGTTGTAAATCTTAACAGTGCTTCACTCTAAAAAGGTTTCTTTTGATGTTCATTCAGTCATTTCACCTCCCTGTGTCCTCTGCCACCTTGGGAAAAGGGAGGAATTTGTCCCCGAGGAGTACTCTTCGGATGAGTTCAGATCACAGAAGTCTGATGCTGAAGGACTGGGGTGTCCTGAGCTCTGAGTGCTCTCATCCAGGCTGAGGGTTTGGTAGAGGACAGGGCCTGCTCTAGTGGAGATTCTTAGAGGACACTCAGGTAGATAAAGTTCAGCGTGACTTTTGGTTCAGGTCTGTTGTGCAGTGGAACTAGGGCAGCAGCACACCGGAAACAGCAGATTGTTACAGTGCAGCAGGTTTAGGTTTGTATAATGGTGTGCTTGAAAAACTGGCTTTGAAAGAATCCAGCGTGACTGGTCTTCACAAGCAGCCCATCAGGTATTGATCCTCTCTTCTTCTTTTAACAGGTCTTCAAGAGTAAAGCTTTGGAACTTGGAGAGAAACTTCTGCCAGCTTTTAACACCCCCACGGGTATCCCACGTGGCGTCATAAATCTGGGCAGGCAAGACACGCGTCCTTACTACATGTCATTTTGTTTCTGAGTGTTTGTAAGAGACCAGGGTTCAAGCAGTAGTTCCTCAGAGGTGCCCCCCTCTAGTGCAGATTCTTTGAGGTCATTTGTTTTGCCAGCTCAAAGAGGTGCCCTGGCAGAGACTGCAGGTGACTCGAGTTAAACCCAGCTGTGGTTTAGTAATCTGGGGCTCTCTGCTGCTTCCTCCTCTACCTCCCTGCTGCAATAGCATCTTCCTCACTCTCATCTTCTTTGGAAGGTTATCTGTAGCCTGCACCTAGCATGCACGTAGCTCTGTATCTTTGCAGCGCGCCCAACTAGATGCATGTGAATTTATCCATGTTTGGAAATCTTGGGAAAGGAGCTGGATGGGACTGGCTGACAGTTTTGGTGCTGGAAGAGGGGGGACTATGCACATCCTCTAGTTTTCTCCTTGCTGCCAGCACTCAGCCAGTCATCTGCACTTGGAGCCAGAACGTTTCATGTCAGGTAGGTGGTGTTCTCCTGCTGGAGGGGACCTGTGGGTCAAATACCTCGCTGAAGGTCTCTGAGCAAACAGAGGCACACGTGGCGGCTGGACTCCCAGTCTCTGATTCTTGCCAGCAGACAGTGTTTCCTGCCAGTGAGGGCTCATTGCCTCATTTTGATGCCTAGAACACAAATCCCCCAGGGTAAAAGCTGCAGCAGAAACAGACGCAGTTGGAAATGTGGGTTAACAAAAGCCTTTCATCCTCACCTCTTGCAAAACTCTGAGCAGCAGCCATGAAAATCATTATTCATCTCTTAGCCCAACTCTCCTGTTTGGTTCGTGTCTCTCTGAAGTGCAAGACTTTCCGATTTGGCTCAGACTGCTCCATTGCAGAGATACCACTGACACCCTTCACTTGTCTTACCTGCACGTGAGCCTGGTAAAAACTGGAGCCACCACCACCACTTTAATTATTGCTTTTTACAGAAGAGGCTTTCTGCTTCCTCTGTGGCTGATAAAGACTCTGTGGCACAGACTAACCTTTCACAGAAATGCCAAACCTCCCCTGCCCTTTGTGGAGACAATTGAAACAGACTGTGCCTGCCTAGACATTCCCAAAATGTTTTGCTGATGACCTTGACTGAGAGCAAAGAAAAGCAGCACTGAGCCCACAGTCAGAACCCATATTACTGGCTTAAGCTCTGGCTTCAGGGCCATGAAACTGCTCTGAGGGCTCAGAGGATCAATTGATCAGGAGCAAGGATGAATCAGGCTGACTATTTCTGCTGACTGCTGCTACTAAATCTGTAGTCTGACTACTGCAGGAACATGATGAACAGCCAAAGGCTGTGAACCCAAAGGGGCAGGGAGTTACTCAGTGTGAGATTGCATGTGGAGGTGGCAGCAGAGCAGAGCGAGGTGATGCTGTGCAAGCAGATTGACCCGAATGTCGGGGTGAAACCAAAGCCCAGAAGAGTTTTGCAAGAAGGAATTCTCTCTCCAGTTCTACTTTTGCAAGGATGTGCTAATTCCAGAGAGACCTCACCAACCCAGGAGCAGGGGAGTCTTGCAGCATGTGTAGGTTTTTGGTGGTGTTAGCCTGGGGGAGGGGGGTGTTAAGAATGACATTCAGACATTTGAAACAAACAGAAGCTGGCGTTATGTCAATTCCTACACATTTTTGAGGCCCCAAGGACATAGACCCCCACCCCCCAGCTCTTCCCATAACTAACTGCCTTTATCTCTTCCTGTCACTTCACACCACCTTTTCCTCCTGTGTCCCCTTTCCGCTGATGTGCTTCCCTGTGGCCGCCTGTTTTCACACAGGCACCATATCATATCCCACAGAGGCTTGTTTTCCATCCTGCTGCTCCAATGCCACGCTGCCTGCCAGGGCCTGGAGTACATTGTCTTCTTAAGCTGCTGCTCTGTGCTCCCTGCCCTGTGTGCTGCTGCATGGTGACTTCTCTCCTGACGCCTCCCATTCTGGGCCCATGGTCCCTGCTTTCCTTCTCCTGCACCCTCCACACCTCCAGATTTTTCTTCATCATCCTCTCGTCGTCTCTCTCTTGACTTGGCTTTGGATCTCTGGGAGATGATACAACCCCATTTAGCAGCTTCCAGGTCCTGCCCATCTGAACCGGCTCAGAAGGCAGCTTCTGTTTGTGAGATGGTGTTTGTTGGAGTGTCCCTTCAGGGCAGTGTATAAAGCAAAAGTAATTGACTCTGTTGGATGGAACACGGGGGGATGGTTTCGCACCCCCAGCGGCTGCCCGGTTGTGTCCACTGTGATATTAAAGCCAGCATCAGTGTGGGCAGGCTGAAGGCTGCACGGGGAGGTTTGTGCCATAGACACTGCGTGTTGCTGGGGACCCGTTTCAGCTCCATACTGGGTTTTCAAATGAAAAGCTGCTGCTGCAGCCTCCTGACATTTCACAGGAAGGCTGACGTTGGGCAGTGACTGAGCAATTGGAAACAGTGTGAACATACTGCTGATCTAATGGCTTTTTTTTGTCTGGAGGCCAAGCAAACAGCTCTGGACCTGAAATGGTTTTCCATAGATCACATGGAGGGGAAGCTTTTTTCCCCCCCTCAGAAAGATCATTAGTTTTGGCCTCCTGTAAACAGCAGAAACCCTTTTCCTTCTATCAGACACGTCTCAGGCGCCATCTAGTGCTACCCCCCCCATCACTGGAAACGTGTTTCCTCATCAGTGTCAGCGGCAAATAGCACTCAGAGGTGTGAAAATGAAACCACTTCACTTCCGAGTCCTAAAACTGTGTGTATGTCCTTTCCGTGGTCCCTGTTGAGACATGGTACACACTGCAGGCTCATAGCAAGGGCAGGATCTGTGCTGGGGGGACCTCAGACTCTTTTTCCTCCAGTGAAGGTTCCCTTTTCTCTCCCTGCAGTGGCATGAGTTGGAGCTGGGGCTGGGCATCTGCTGGAAGCAGCATCTTGGCAGAATTTGGAACCTTGCACTTGGAATTCCTGCACCTCTCGGAGCTCTCTGGCAACCCCGTGTTTGCAGAAAAGGCAAGTACTTCCCAACTTGGTCTTTAGTGAGTTGGTCTCTTCATCATGCTGGGGTCTGTGCTGGAGCAGAGCAGCACCGTGCTCTGCCTGCAGCAGATGACGTGGAAGCAGAGTGTTCCTTCTCCCCAACACCAGCAGAGCTCACAGGAGGAGAAAGCTTCCAGGGTGAGACAGAGGTTCAGAAACCTGCGCCCTGCAGGCTACAGAGGTCTCCAGGCCCCAGAGCATCTCTGAGAAGGTGCCAGTGAGCTCCTGTTGTTGCCACACCAACAGGCCTTGGAAGGCAGCTGCCCCGGTGCTTCCTTTGGCTGTGTCCATTTGCTGTAGCCCCTTCTCAATCCCTTGCAGCCCCCGGGGAGATGGGGATGTCTTTTCCAGTGACTGTTGTGTGAAGTTGTAGCAAAACTCACTTAGACAAGGCCACAGCCAAAATGAAACCATCTGTTGGATGAACAGATGAGAGAGACTGCGAAGATAATTGTTAATTCTGATATCCCAACAGTAGTGCCTTGTACTTGCAGACCTCTGTGCTCTAAACAGGCATTAAATGTACACTCCAGCCAGCAAGAGTTCTGCTGAGGTTTCTTCTGTAGGGAGGGCTGGCAGTTGACATATTGGATTCCTTTTATGTAACTTGTAACTGAAAATCTATTAATATTATACATTACCTTGAGCTTTTTTTTCCTCAAGTGATCTTGTAGTGCATGTGAGAGCAACTTAATAAATATGCTGCTGAATACCAGCAAGCCATTAGCTTCTGCTGCACATCCCTGAGGAACCAGCTTTGTAGGAGACAAACTGTTCCAGTTAGAATCCAAATGTCCCCATGAGCCCAAAGGAAATGGGGCCTGTCCACAGTCCCACGAAAACAGACAGTGGTTCTAGGGATGCCAATAAAAAGCTGAAAGTGTCACTTTTCTAGGCTATGTCCAGTGCAGATGTGTCAGTTGTGAGAAAAGAAGAGGGTGTGACGAAAAGACGGGAAGGAAGAGAAGGAAGAAGCTGGGAGACCAAACTGGGGAATAGGTGGAGTGTATGGAAAGCAGGGTGGGGTAAGCAAGAGGAATGTCGCAGAGGGGTGAGCAGAAGAGGAAGGCAGGGGGTGAGGGAAAGCTAGAGACCGAGGGAACTCTGTAGGGGAGATAAAGACAGACTGGTGATTTGAAATGAAGGAGACAGGCTAAAGGTTCCTGAGAACAGGGATAATGAGAGACTGCTCAGAGGAAGGGGGAGCTGAGAAAAGACTAGCACAGGGAACGGTGATATGGAAAGAAAACGCGTGCGAAGGAAGTGAAGGGGCAGAGGGAAAAGGTGAGCTCTGGAATAGCAAGAGCGAGAAGATGCTCTGTTAAAAACTAGAATTGGATCCATGTTCTAGGGCCAAACTGTGGCATTTTGAGCCTTCCCGCTGCAGCCTCTGAGAGAACACAGAGGATGGTGTGGGCTCCATCGGCCCATCCCCTGGGAGACTGCTTCAGAGTTACAGATTAACTCATTAACTTGCAGCTTGGGACTTGTGTGATTTTAGCAGGAGTAAAGTCCATCTGTGTCTTTTATTCAAACATGTCGTTAATACGCCACGCTACTGGACTCCTGTAAATACTCTGCAGCACGAGGACTTACTTGGAAGCACCAGCTTGAGTCTGTAGCCAGCTTTTGGTGTACAAATTCTCTAATTCGATAAAAGGTTTAGAGTGTATTAGCTGCTCTGTGGATGATAATAGAATATTTATGCTGCTTACCATTTAACTTTGTCCCTTATGGGCAAGGCCTATTGGAGTTAATGGGGGTGAAGCCAAGGGAGGTTTTAGAGCTGTTCTAGCATATTAAAGGAGCTGTCTGTTATTGGAATTAAAGGCCCCAATTTATCGTGTTAAGTGACCACATGGTGAATTTAAGTACTATGTGAGTCACTCATCCCTTCCACTCCTTTCCTTTGGATCACAGAAAAAATCACATGCATTTCCACCCAGATCCCAGACCCTCAGGATTGCCTCTGGAGCACTGTTAGCGAGCTGTTCCCTCCACTTGCTGAACTGGGGCCTCACAGGGTTTGTAGAATCATTTCTAAAACCCCACAGAGCTGGACAAAGCTTGTGCTGAGAAGTCAAAGCTGCTGCTTCATTGCAGAGCCTTTTCACAGGGCTCTGCCTGTGTGAGGCCTCTCAGTGCTACAGGCTGCTGTGCTTGCTCAGCAGAGAAGTCACACAGTTCTTGTCTCTCATCTCTCCTAGGTGATGAACATCCGCAAGGTCCTGAACAGAGTTGAGAAGCCACAGGGCCTTTATCCCAACTTCCTCAGCCCAGTGACAGGGAACTGGGTGCAACGTAGGTATCACTCAGCGTTCAGACTCCTGCCAGGAGCATTTCAGTCTTTCCATTACTCTTTAGGAAGCAATAGCAACTGTCAGAGCTGCGCGCCAAGAAAATGTCTTGTCAGGCAGCCTGTTATACATATGATTAGATAACACAACCCCATATGTAAGATGCAATATAGTAATTGTACATTTATTCCATCAGACTTGTTTCCACCTGAGTGTCTCACCTCCAGAAAGAATTAGGGCCTTGCGTGGGGGAAGATAATGGTACGTGGTTCATCACACAGATATTACAAAGCAGCACATCTCTTTAAGACCTCATCCTGCAGGCATCACATAACCCACAGACCTACTTGGGAGTTGCATGTGAAGGCTGTGAGCAGAAACACTGTTAAGATTTCCTTCCCGAGTGTGCTGCAGCAAGTAAGGAACCACTGTGAGAGGCAGAGGGCTTACGGAGTCTCACATACCCCAAAGATCTAGGGATGCATCTCTTGTGTGCATCCGTGTACCTCTTACCGTGGTACCTCTGTGTAGTGCAGTTTGGTGCAAGGGTGCAACAAGTAGTATTCTCTCTTGTTGGGAACCCAGCACTGGCCAGCAGTGAAGACATGGGCATTAAATAGATGCTGCTCTGATATGAAAGAGGAGCAATAACTAGGAAAAGACTTGAAAAGAGCAAGGAAATACTAGAAGCAGTGTAACTAGGGATAGATTATTAACTTCCCTGCTCCACACACACAGACCCTTCCTTACCCAGAGAAGAGACTGTAGCTCTCTTATTGTGCTGCCGAAGGGCAGAAGCTTGCTTTCTGGTAGGCACATGAAAGGCTGCTTCTGCTGCTGTGCTCCACATCTCTGACCTCTCTGCTGGGGATTTGCTTGTTTTGGTTGCTGGATTTTCTGTTCCTCTGTCAAAGGAAAGAAAAGTCTTTTTTTGTTTTCTTGCAGAAGCTGTTTTTAACCTGTCAGTGGGTTATGTTTATCTTGTTTAAGCAGTTTTCTTTGAGTCATTGCATTACCTGGTGTTCCCATGTCTCTTGCCCTGTTTGCTCTGCTCCAGCCCTTTCTAAGTACTGTGCTAATGGCTCTGATTGTAGCTGACAGGCAGTTGCATGAGACAGAGTGGGAGCTCTACCCCTGAGCAGTCTCTGGCCTTTCACTACCACAGCAGCACCTCTAATGGTAATTGACAGGGCTTGGCTTGAGAGGTGTCCCAACAAAGCATCTTGAATGGTTGCAGTTGTCCCATTAAACCAGAGCTGTCCTTGATGCCATGAGGAAAGAAAACAGGCTTCTGCATTTGTCCCGTCACTGATGTTCAAAGTTACCCAGTCCCTTTGTAAGCAGTTTAGCCGCTCCTCGGCGCTGGTCTCTGCAGAGTTGCTGCAGCGTGTTCCACTTGGAAAGCAAATCCCCTGCACCCGGAGGTGCCGTTTTCCTTAGGTTATTCCCAGCTGGCAGCCACTGCCATTTTACCAGACACAGCTTTAGTTCTGCCTGTCCATGGCTGCTGAGAGTTCTCCCAGAGCTCCACGTCGTGAGGGCGGCTCATGGGGCAGGCTGTTTGTGGCAGTGGTTTATAATGTGGTCTTGTGGCCTGAATCCATATTCCAGTGAGGGAAAAGTCTGATCAGCCTCTTTTGCATGTCCAATGGTGAGAAAGAGATTAGGACCAAAGCAGGGAGGCAGCTGCAGCCTGCCAGAGATGTCCCCTGTAGGTGCCAGGCTCTCATTTTCTCTCTTGTCATTAAAGCTCTTTGCAGGAAGCCGTTTTTCTTGGAATTGCTGTGATTTTCTTAAAAGGTGTATCTTTGACCTGGCTGAATGAGCACATCTTCCAAATGAAGAGGCAGTGCTGCCCCTCTCCTGAGCGCAGTCCTTACCCGGAGAGAACTAAAGCACAGTCCCCTGCTGAAATCAGGAATTGGTTTATGCAGTGCCTTGGAGGCAAATGCTGGCAAAGCTGATGCCATATGGAAAACAATTATGTACCAGAGCTCCTGCTTTGGTGATTTTATGAATGACACACTTAGGATCACAGAGCTGCTCTGGAAAGACAGGCTGTGCAGCCCGTGTTTGCAAATAGTCTGTCCTCTGTTCTGTTCAATTCATGCATCTAATCTCGTTGTTTTGCTGTGGATTATTCCTGGATCATTGGACACACTGTATCAGCAATATTTGCTCTTCAGGTCAGGATGTCATGGCTGTTGATCTCTTCTTTTGGTAGGATTTAGCATTTAGAATAAGCCTCAGCACTTTATAAACATACAATGATAGGGAAGATACAAATCTGACCAGCTAACTCCAAACCCTGCTGCATCTGCTTCCTTGGCAAGGAGGATGCACACCCAGAGGTGGACACTGTTCCTTAGCAGGGATAGTTCATTCCGTGGTGGGTAATTCATCTTGCTCTTCTGAAAAGGGGAGGACTTGCCTGCTTAGAGGGCTGGATGCTGCCCTTCCCCTGTGGTATAGTTTACAGATAGAAATCAGCCAGCATTTTGCCCAGGCAGAACCCTGCAGCTGCTGTGCCCATTTCACAGTGCGGTTCTTTAGCATCCTCCTGGAAAGTCACAGCACTGTGTGCTCTCAGCAGATGGCCTTGAAAATCCCATCTCTGCAGAGGAAAATATTCAGGGCACATCCTCGGACCTGACTTTATCATTTTAATACGCCGACAACCCCAGCCTTCCCCAGGGCACAGAGTCCCACCGTGAGCCAGGAATACAAATGGCAGGATGGAGAAGTCCCTGCAGCAGCCCCTTGCTGGCAGCTCTGTGTGATCCAGCACGCTTTTTCCCTTTCCTGAGGCAGGGAGGCAGCACCCGGTGGCTTCCTAGAGGTAGAGATCTATCAATACCTGCCATTGCTTTTGGTTTATGGGGCTGGGATTTATGATGATTGCTTCATAAATAGGAAGCATCTTCAAGTTGCAGTATAAATAAGTTGCAAAGTAAGACCTCTGAATAGTTTTGGTAAGGGATACTAATGCTTTGTAAAATGACAGAACATTCTTCTTCTGATTGCACTTTCCACCTTTCTTCCTTTTTGAAAAAGAAATGCTGCGAGCTCTCCCCAGGAAACTGGAAAGAAGAAGGAGAGAACAAGGGCATTAAACAAGACATGGGTGGTTGGTCTTTGTAAAGCAACTGCTCATTGTATATCATGAAACTGAAGTTCTCTTGTGGCTTTCCCACTGCAGACCACGTCTCCATTGGGGGGCTTGGGGACAGCTTTTATGAATATCTCATCAAATCTTGGCTGATGTCAGACAAGAAGGACTCTGAAGCTAAAAAGATGTATGATGATGCACTAGAGGTAAGGAGCAAATCACTGCTCTGTTTTTTGGGGGAGGGGGACATCGGTCAAGGCCAAAATATCCTACATCTTTGGGTTTCTGTGGTATTTACTGCACTCCTATCCACTAAGTAAATACTTAGTAAGTGAGTTACTGTCCACTCAGTATCTTAAAATCCTGATTTTCATCCCTTTAGGCAATAGAAAAGCACTTGGTCAAAAAGTCTGCTGGAGGATTGACCTACATCGCTGAATGGAGGGGTGGTGTCTTGGATCACAAGATGGGCCACTTGGCTTGTTTCTCTGGGGGCATGATAGCCCTTGGAGCCGAACATGCTGCAGAAGAGAGGAAGCAGCATTACATGGATCTCGCTGCAGAAATAACAACCACATGTCATGAGTCTTACGCACGCTCAGGTAAACTTGTGGCTGCCTAGAAAGTGTTAGTAAGGGATCACCTACAGCCTTGGGAGGCTCAGCTTTTACGTGGCAGAGGTTTGGGTACAACATCCACATCCCTGTGTGTGGTTTTCACTTGTCTTTTCTGGGCTATCTAGAAGAGGAAGCAGCCTGGTTTACAGCTGGAGCAGAGGGACAGGCAGATGGGAGCTCCTGTGGCAGAGCTGGGAAGTTAACCCACAGCTGAATCCTAGTGCCACCTCCCAGTTCCAGAACTGGCCTTCTCCCAGCTAGACTGCAGTTTGAGTCTATCTTCTCACATCCCTTTGCAGATAAAAAGGGGAGATTAACAGATTAATTGCAAAGCATCCCACTCAATGGAGCAGAGCAGCTGAGAAGCCCAGCAGCAGAGTGTGGGAGACCTGCAGCTGCTGGTAGGAACAGAACAAACGAAGTTAGTCTCTCCTGCTGGTGAACAGAGGCTGCCTAAATCTTTCTATTTCCCAAGGCCTGGAAAATTAGTTTCACCACCCAGTGTGCTTATCAGTGAGGGCTTTGGGTGAGCAGTGACGTGATGAATGAGAGTCTGGGTTAGTTCTCTGCCTCCTGCAGAGGCTTTCAGCAGGGGGGGCTTGCTTTGGACACCGCTCCTTCCTTTGTAGGCATCTCTGCAGCTCTTCTGAGGCTGCAGGCAGCAAAGCAGCACTCTGCTTTCCAGGACCTTGTCAAGCACAGGTCTGTCTACTCAAACTGTTCCCAAAGGTTGGTTGACACCTTCAGCACATCAGCAAGTCCATACTGGCAGCCAGCGTCCAGCACGTTTGCCCAATAACCTAAAGCTAACCTGAAATGTTGCAAATAACTCTTTCTTTCCCCCCAGCACTTCCAGAACTAAAACAAGCCGCCCAAACTAATAACCCTCTGGCTGTGAGTGCCTGGAGCCAATTTTCACCTTCAGCAATATCCAGCAGCAGAGAGAGGACAGTAGCAAGCTGCCCACACTGGTGACAGTGCTGTCACTTCAGCAAGCTCCTTGTTTTACAGAGAATGTCTGTGCATGTCCCCCTGGGTCTCAGCAGATGGCCCAGCTCGGGAGCACTGTTAGATCCCCATGCAGACAGGAGCGCCCAGGGGAAGGTGTGCAACACAGCTGGAGAAAGAAAATGACTCCCTGAAACACAGCTTTGTGGTGGACACATGGGAACAGCAAGAGAAACACTGTGGCATGATCACAGTCATAGAACCACAGACTGGTTTGGGTTAGAAAGGATCTTAAGATCATCCAGTTCCAACCCCCTGCCACGGGCAGGGACACCTCACATTAGGCTGTGTCCCCCAAGGCTCTGTCCAGCCTGGCCTTGAACACTGCCAGGGATGGAGCATTTACCACTTCTTTGGGCACCCTGTGCCAGCGCCTCAGCACCCTCATAGTCAACCTCTATGCTCAGTTTCCCTGTTTTTCAGCCAGGGAGAGGGTTGGTGTTGGCAGTAGGGATCAGGGTGCTAGCTAATGCTTGCAGGAGATTGAGATTCTTATGTAAGAGCAGCTCCAAAAGACCAAGGCACTCTGAATGTTTTACTGATAAAATCCCAGTGAAACTGCTGAAGCCTCCCCCATCATCCTGACATCTTCCTTCTCAAAGAGGCTGCTTGTGGACCAGGGGAAAGGCAAGAAGTGCTTGCAGGTCCCAGGTGCCACTTCTTACAGCCTCCTTGGTGCAGTGCAGGCGGAAGAGCTCAGTCTGGTGGCCAGATAATCGTGAGACAACCCCCTGCCTGGGAGCAGTGATCAGTGTGACCTGTGTGATGGCAGGTCACCTGCATGGGTTTTCTTTGAATGTATTTTGTCTTTGAGGCTTTACAACAGGATCTGCCTCTCTGTTCTGTCTCATCTGGGTTCTGAGGTTGTCTTTAGTGACAAACTGCTCTCAGGGCCAGGGGCTGTGCAATTCCTAGGAGCAAATACCAGCCCAGCAGAAGTGCCAGGACATGGGGTAGATTTGTGCCTGCCCTCTGCATGCTCAAATCTGGTCCAAGTTTGTGGGTTTTTCCACCTTTGGAAACACTTCATCTTCACCTAGGTAGTACCCACATACCACAGCATGAGCAACGCCTGGCAGTGGGCACAGCTTGTGCGCTTTGTGGAGCTGCCCCCGGGTTGACATCAGCTTGAGGTTGATCTGATAGACAAGCATGACTGCTCTGCTCGCACAAGCCTTAAGTACACGTTGGCAGCCTGAGCAGTAGAAAAGCACGTGGAGAGCCTGTTTCCTTCTCCTCAAAGTGATTATTGCACGTGTGTGATTTTTGTCTAGATACCAAACTGGGCCCCGAAGCCTTTCGCTTTGATGCTGGAACTGAAGCCATGGCAACCAGGCTCAGCGAGCGCTACTACATCCTGCGGCCAGAGGTGGTGGAAAGCTACATGTACATGTGGAGGCTGACACACGATCCCAAGTACAGGCAGTGGGGCTGGGAGGTTGTGAAGGTATGGTTGGCATAACGCTTCCAGGCTGCTGGATTCTTACACTGCTCTTTCCTTTGGGGAGAAAAGAGCAGAACTTCAGTCGTGTTGGACACTAAGACAC
>NW_009936098.1:0-3487 GCF_000696875.1 Nestor notabilis | reverse complement strand
CAGGAATGCAGGAAATAGCTCGGTGTAGTGTGGTGTCTCTGTTGATCGTTGTGTTTTCTTCTCCCTTTTGGGCCACACTAAAATCAGGCAGTCAGAACAGTGGAGGTTTATGGAGAGGAGTGCTGCAGACAGCAAAACCTGCTGCTCATGTAACAGCACTCTGTGCAAAGGAGTCAACCTGCAGCATTCAGGCTGCTCGTAATGGGCCAGGGAAAAGCAGGAACCCTGCCTTTGCCCTGGGTCTTGTCTTCTTCCCACAAAGACCTCCCAGCCAGAAAGTCCCTCACCTCTTTCTAGCTCATGCAATAGCCCGTTAGCCCCTGCCCACATCCTAGCAGGAGCTGCATTTCAGCGGCACAAATGTAATTTGTCTACTCTCTGGAAAAGAGCCTCCACAAGCAGCAAGTTACCACTTGAGGATCTGGTTGTGCTATTTCTGTAACGTCAGGGTCAATCAATCAACTAACTTAGGTGGTTAGTGTTTCTCTTGCTATTTCATTAGAACTAGCGTTATTCCCAGAGTCTGGAGTAATCACCACACTCTTAGTGAGAGACAGAGCCTACTGTAAACCTGGAATTTGATTTGTAAAGCTGACTTGTAATGGAACTGATGATGATGAATGAGTTGCTCCATGCTACTGTGTGTTACTGAGGTTTCTTTTCCTTTCTCAGGCCCTGGAAAAACATTGTAGAGTAGAAGCTGGTTTCTCTGGCATCCGAGACGTTTACACCACAACCCCAGCTCATGACAACATGCAGCAGAGTTTTTTCCTCGCAGAGACTCTGAAGTAAGTCCAGTGTCACAGAGGCCTTTCAGAGTAGCATAATTCCTGCAGCGTCAGCACTTCTGTCTGCTTAATTAGTCTCTAATAATAAGGGGGAAGTCTTACCCTCTGTGGGGAAAACCGGGCAAGGCTGTGGGTGCTGCAAAGCTTTGGTAGTTCCCTCCTGCTGCTGTCACTGGCACTCTGAAGGGTTTTGCTTGTGTGCAGGATTTAAAGGACTCTTCCTGTGATTTGGAGCTGCTCTAAGTGGGAGGCTCTGGCTGCTGAGCTCCCTTGCATTTAGCTAAGAGACAGCCTGTCTCCTCTGCCAGGTTGATGTCCTGTCTACAGAGGAGACATGACTGTGGCCTGAATTTGCTGCCCTTTGGAGCAGAGCTGCCTCTTGCAGGTAGCATGTGCTAATGTTGTTGCTGATCACAGATGCCCTCCCCATTGTGCCACCTTTGCACCAGGGCTGGTTCAAGCAGGAGGGTGAGGCAGGGAGTGGGGGGATGTGGCAGCTGAGGCCAACGGGAGCCCCCATCACAGTCCTGCTGCCAGTGCCTGTGTGTGCCCGGCGTCCCACTCGCGTTTCCTTTCTTCTCCCTGCCGGCTCCAGGTACCTCTATCTTCTGTTCTGTGAAGATGACGTGCTGTCTCTGGACGACTGGGTGTTCAACACAGAGGCTCACCCCCTGCCAGTCAACCACACGAACTTTAGAGCAAGCGTGCAGCAGTGAGGCCGCTGCCCAGGCCCTGCTGCTGCAGCCTCGGCGCGTTACGGCTTTTCCTTTCCATTAAAGGAACTTGCATTGTTCCTGAAATGGTATTTTGGGGCACTAGTCCAATTCCGGACAGTATTGTATGGGGAAGATGAAACCATGATGTAAGCACCTTCTTTTCCTCTGTGAGGAGCTCTATTAGCCTGATACTGAGATGTTTATTCTGGGCCATACTGTACACAGTTCATAGACATTCCTTTATACAGAGAATTTATATGAAATCCACTGACTTTGCTTTATAGTGGCCAAAGGACTGGAAGTTTGCCATAAAATAGACTTCACACACACACATCCTCCTTTTGTTTCTCAGTTTCATTTTTGCCTTTTCTATACTCATGGATTGATCACCTTTCTGATGAACAGTTGCCAATATACTGTGCTTCCTAGGCTCTTAGGAAGGACAGGACAGGAGCACGAGGAAGGGGAGATGCCCTTTATGTGAGAGAGCAAGTGGAGTGCGTGGAGCTCTGCCTAGGGATAGGCGAGGAGCTGACTGTGAGCTTATGGGTTAGGATTAAATAGAAGACAGATAAAAGTGACATTATGATGGGTGTCAGCTATAGGCCACCTGGCCAGAAAGAGCCCACTGCTCAACAAGACAGGGGACCTGATTACACAGGACATGGAAAGGGCAGAAATACCAAATGTCACCTTTGTCTCAGTCTTTACTGGCAAGACTGGTCTTCAGGAATCACAGGTTCCATAGACCAGGGGGAAAGGCTGGAGCAAAGAAGATGGACCTTTGGTGGAAGAGGATCAGATCATGGAATACTTAAGCAAACTGGACACACAGAAGTCCATGGGCCTTGAAGGGATGCACCCACAAGTGCTGAGGGAGCTTGCAGATGTCACTGTCTCAATAATCTTTGGTTGACCAGGGCAACTGGGAGAAGTGCCCAAAGACTGGAGTAAAGCAAATGTTCCTCCTATCATGAAGAAGGGCAAGGAGGAGGACTCGGGAGCTGTAGGCTCATGAGGCTCACCTCAGTCCCTGGGAAGGTGACACTATCCTGGAAACCATTTCCAGGAACACCAAACGATTCCTCAGGAGTAGCCAGCAGGGCTTCACCAAGGGGAATCAGGCTTAACCAACATGCTAAACTTCTGTGCTGAAATGACTGGCCTGGTAGGCAAGGGGAGAGCAGCAGATAGAGCCTACTTGGGCACTGTCAGAGGAGAGCATCATAGACAAGCTGTTGATCTATAGGGCGGCTGAGCAGCCAGTGAGGCGGGTTGAAAACTGGCTGGTGGTTGGGCATAGAGGTGGTGATCAGTGGCACAATGTCTGTTAGAGGACAGTAACTAGCAGAGTATCCCAGGGATCAATACTGGTCCAGTCCTGGTGAACATCTCACTAATGCTCTGGATAATGAGGCAGGGTGCACCCTCAGCAAGTTTGATGGTGACACAAAGCTAGGGGGGGTGGCTGATAGACCAGAGGTCGTGCTGCCATCCAGAGGGATCTCAACAGGCTGGAGAAAAGGGCTGGTAAGAACCTGATGAAGTTCAGTAAGCAGAAGTGCAAAGTCCTGACCCTGGGGAGGAACAAGCCCATGCTCCAACATGTGCTGGGACACGTGGCTGGAAAGCATCTTGGCAGAAAAGGAGCTGGGGGTCCTGCGGACACCAGATTGACCATGAGCCAACGTTGGCCCCTTACTGCAAAGAAGGCCAGTGGTATCCTGGCCAAAGGATCATTAGCCAAAGCATTGCCAGTGGGGTGAGGGAGGTGATCCTTCTCTACTCGGCACTGGTGAGACCACACCTGGAGAGCTGTGTCCAGTTCTGGGCTCCTCAGTACAAGAGAGACATGGACATAGTGCAGTGAGTGCAACAAAGGGCCACAAAGATCATTAAGGGACTGGAACATCTCTCCTATGAGGAGAAGCTGAGAGCTGGGACAGTTCACCCTGCAGAAGGCGCAGGGGGAATCTTTTATAT
>NW_009936097.1:72287-72636 GCF_000696875.1 Nestor notabilis | reverse complement strand
GTGTCCAGGTCCCTCTGATAGTAAATATAACACAGAGAGGGGCTTTTGTCAAAGGCAGGTAGTCACAGGACAGGGGTGAATGGCTTTAAACTGACCGAGGAGAGATTTAGATTAGACCTTAGGAAGAAGTTCTTCCCTGTGAGGGTGCTGAGGTGCTGGCATAGGGTGCCCAGAGAAGCTGTGGCTGCCCAGTTCCTGGCAGTGTTCAAGGCCAGGTTGGAGGGGGCCTGGAGCAACCTGCTCTAGTGGAAGTTGTCCCTGCCCGTGGCACAGGGTTGGAACTGTATGAGCTTTAAGGTCCTTTCCAATACAAAACATTCTATGATTCCATGAAGTGTTTGTTTTGTTG
>NW_009936097.1:32483-72117 GCF_000696875.1 Nestor notabilis | reverse complement strand
GGTTGGATGGGGCCTGGAGCAACCTGCTCTAGTGGAAGTTGTCCCTGCCCGTGGCACAGGGTTGGAACTGTATGAGCTTTAAGGTCCTTTCCAATACAAACCATTCTATGATTCCACGAAGTATTTGTTTTGTTGTTTAGTAATCACTGTGAGATGCTCGACAAAGCTGAGGCTAGGACACAAGACAAGTGCCAAGCAGGACTGAATCTGAATACATGGTGCCTCCTTGTCTGTCTTGACTGTCACCAAGGTTGCCCCCTTATAAAGTCCCTGCTGTGGAGAGATCAGAGAATGCAGCTGATCACCACCTACTGCAAATGCCAATGGGTTTTATGGCTTCTCCTCCAAACCGCTTTTGTGGAAGGTCTCCACCACCTCACCCCTTTCTCCTCTTGGCTGCTGCATGTGGCCTCCAGCCCCTACCTCTGCTGCCCATTCCTGCCATGCTTCCTCTGGGAAACACCCCCAAACCAAAGCCAACATGATCTAAGAGCCTTTGCAGCACAGAGAAACCCACACAGCCTATTTATATATACACTGACAGCTGCAGCAGAGGCAGAACAGACCGAGCACTTACAGACTCAGGAAAATAGCACAGCCTTATTTCAGGAGATCATTGTAATACACAAAATGTGTAACCTTTTTTGTTCACCTTTAAAGAAAAAGCTTAAACTGATCAATCTGCTCTTTGCTATGGCTACGGCATGTTCCTCCTTAATGACTTTTGAATAGCGAGCATTAGCTAGAGCCCAGAGCAACTGTGGAAACAAAATACTGAGACCCTGATTTAAGAAATGACTGGCAATTTTATCTGCTTCAGTACCAGACTGGTGTATGTTTGCAGTCGATTAGTCACTGCAGATTACTTTTCAGCCCACGTGGCAACAGTTGTTTTATTTTTTACTGAGAATAAGGAAAATCAGGGCAGAATGGTGAAATTTAAGTCTAATTTTCCAATGTCCTTACAAATACGAAATCGTCTGTTTACCTGCAAAAAATAGAGCTACATATATTAAGGGTGTTATGATAAAAGTAAGAATTGGTAATTAAGATGGTACTTTTAAAATTATACCAGGATTCTTTTAACATGCAGGAATAGGGAAAACACAACTAAAAACCCATCAATGCCTGGCACTGTATTCCTCTCAGGTTTGAAATCTAATCATTAGGTAGTGTCAGAAGAATATTCTTTCTCTGGACACTGTCTTCTGGAAGACAATCTGAGTAATAACTGGATTTGAGATGTAAATTAAACCTTGATAAGTCTCACTCAACATCTTTTTTTCTATGTAACCTCTTCACAAAGATGCCCACTTCATCTTACATTTTTCATTAATGCACCAAATCACAGGAGGTTGAAAAGGTTAAAGATGTTTAATTGTTACTCGATGATAATCAGTCAGAAATTACATTCTAACATGTAGCTGGCTGGCAAAGATGTTGTATTTTCAGATACATCCCTACTAATTCATCCTATCCCTTTGGAATTTATCATTAAGCTGTGCTTATGTGTCTCGCATGACACTTACGGTCAGAAATCAGTCTGAAAAGCCAAATCTGAAAGCTTTTTGTCATTTCTCATTTTCTATGACCAAGTGAAGGAAAAAACCTACATGACTTCTTTGGTGGAAGAGATCAGCTTTGCTGTTTTCAGCATCTATACTATGACAGCTCTCAGAGGCCCCAGATGCAGACCAAGACTAATTGTTCCAGACCCAGGGCAAGTAAAAGATGAAAACAAGCTGGATGCCAACATATATATACATCATTTCACACCTCCTTTTCCCCTCTCATTACTGAAAGTGTTGCTAAGCCAGGGCTAGAAATGAAAAGGAAAGGAAAGGACTTCTCATGCTACTTGTCCCGTGATACCCAGAAGTGGTGGGAGATGGGGAACGGAAGATGAGAGGAGGGCAAAAAAGTCAAAGTCATGGCAATTCCCACCCCAAAGCCTCCCCTTCCTTTTTGGTCTTCTCCTGATCTGGAGCCAAATAACCTACCATGCTGGTGGTGAAGCTCCAAACACTGTGTTAAGGCACCTACCCTCCTTCTGTTGGACCTTCAAAGAACTAGACACCCATTCCAACTAAAGAAAGTTAAGAACTACCCTCTGGAAGGGCTTCTCTATCTGCTTTCACTACAAAGGGATGCTGAAGGGTTTTGTTTTTTTTTGGCTTGTTGCTTACATAAACTCTAATGCAACTTGAGTATTGAAGAGTATATTAATAATACTTCTCATATGGAAAAAATCTGTACCTTCTTGAAGATGCTAAATGGATTGGTTAATGCATTTTTGAAAGGTATTTATATGCTGTAGCATTAAAGGTTCTAAAAGTCAGAATAAAACAGAACAAAATACAAGACACTACAGTATAGGCACTACACTATTTCAGGCACCAGTGTAAGTGACAAGTGGTATTTTATCAATAACCTTACATCTGTCTTTGCTAAAAAATAAAAATAAAAAGGATAAATAGGCACAAGAGCACAACAGTCTTGAAAGCTGCAAAATATAGAAAAAGGTCATAGAAATGGATGGAGAAAGGTCATTCAACTTGCAGGATACTTTGAAATTTGTTCTCCTCCAGATCCTGAGCGATACTGCAACATCTGCAAATCTCTCTGTGAATGGGTATAAGTTGGGTCTTTGGGTAGGCTGGCAGGGACATAGACAAGGAGCGCCCTGGGAATCAGCAGGGCCCCCAGACCTCACTTCTCCATGGAGAGCAGGAGCTGCCTCAGAGGTGGCAGTGCAGCTGCCATTAGCAGGGAATTGCTCCTGTGGGTTTGGGTCCTGAAGGGACAATGAAATCCCCATGCTTCATCCCCCAAGAAAAAAGGGAAACTGTTTTTTTCCTGACTTGTGGTCTCAAACCACAACAACTCCTTGAAACGTATAGCACTGGTATTGCCTCCTTCTCAGACAGAGCAGACCAGGCTGCAGCAGGTGATCATCACCTAAGAGTAAAGCCACTGAGAAACCTTTGAAAGCAATCACAAAAATCTTTAAATGACTGGAGTCAACCATAGGGATAACACAAATAGTGTCATGGGAGCCTCTCAGCATGGAGTGATACAAACTCAGGTACTGATGGAAACCAGAGGAGAAGGACAGGCGTGGTACCCCAAGGTAAACCACCTCACCCTGCACCAGGGAGCCCTAAACACAAGGATCCCAGTGAAAATGATGGGTGAGGGCTACCAGGGCTGAAACTGTGTCCTAACACAGAGTCAGGGGCTAGCAGGTTGCTGCACCTTGAGCTCCTCAATCTGAAGATGGAGAAGCAGCAATGCCAAGTGTGACTTTGTGAGCTGACTTTGGTGATGGAGAGAGCATTTACACTGAATGCAGATCGCGTTTCTGGGAAACCCGGCGCTGCAGCGTATTACACCCTTCTAAACAATATTATTAAACTGCCATAATCATCATCCTGCTCTTCAATCCAAGGTCTCAAAGCACATTACAGGCAGTAATGAAATAACTCACACTAGACCACTATGAGGAAGAAGGGGATCATTACTGCTGCTGCTCAGTCATAAAGTGCTTTCAGACACAGAATTTCACTGCAAGGAGCCAAGTACACAAGTGTCACCATCTACTTCACTGCACTGAAGTCAGGTATGAGTCCTGTCAAGTGACTTATCATCACTTCTTTTTTTTTTCAGAAAGTCATGATAAATCACTTTCCTGATGCTCAGTATTCTAGCTGAAGTTCCAGGTCTTGAGTCTCTTGTAACTACAAGAGACACTCAGCTTTCATTTACAAGAAACAAAATGCAAACAATTCCCAGAAAAAAGCTATATTTGTGGATCTGAAGCTGGAAATCTGTTCAGTCTACCCTAAGACAGAAGGCAAATGAAAACAACAAAAATGTATTCTCTTTTTGTGCTTCAGATACTCCCATTCTCTTAAGGAGCTGCAGTATCTTCCTGGGGGCCAAGCCAGGACTTCTGTCCCTGCGTGGCCACCAGCCCTGCACCACTGGCATGGAGTCAACTGGCTGGGACACAGTCCTGACCTCTGCGGAGGGGATGCTGCCCCAAGAGACACTTCCAGATTGTGCAAGAGCCTTATGGCAGAGCTAAGGAGGGAATCCAGATCTTAATTATCCCATGCTTCACATTAACAAGCAATTGTTAATACACAAGTCAGTTAACTGGCAACTCGCTAGAGCAAACGCAATGCAACATCTTGCAGTTCAGACTTGTAGCGGGAGTTCAGAGGAGCCAAGTTCAAACTCACAATCCTCCCACTGCTTTCCTGTGTCAGCTAAAGCCAACTCCTCACCCGTGATGCCCCAATTTCCAAAAGCTCAGCTCCCTCTGATTATTTCATTGGTTTCTGTGCCATTAGCAAGGCTTCACTGAAGGGTGAGGAAGCGAGCAGCATCCTGTACATAGGAAAGAGCCTACGAGTGGATGGGAAAGCACCAAGCAACAATCTGGACACCAGCACTGGCTCTTTGATGGTCAAACGTGTGACCACGGTGCTAAGGTGATGGATCACACTGCACTGTTCCTCTTCTAGACTACACAACATCTGTCATTAACTGCGACTGATAAACCCACGTCAGTTGAGTTTCAATGTGTTCAAATCTGAAGCCAGTGGTAGCAGAGGGGAAACAAATGGGAGTTTATACAAGCACCTGCTGTACCTTTTAGAAATACTAGAACTTGGGCCTTCATCTTATTTTTCCTTTAAATTTGTACTGTGAAGTTTAGGAAGCTAACATCTGTCTACGTTTCCTACCCCAAAATGCTTGTTATTGGAGGGTTTAGACACAACACCGATTTTTTCAGCTTTTGACAGTAAAAGAAGCATTAAATGAGGTGACTGTCCCCCAAGCCAAAAACCTTTCATCACTAGCCATACAAACAATGGACTAATTTGCCCTTGGGGAAGGAGGGAACAGCCATTGTGGATGACAAATGGCTAAGCCATATGCATTCACTTTCTATCTCCACCAAGAAGAAAAGAAATTAAGCAGCTACGATCTTATCACGGAAGCCAGAGCCACAAGCAATAATTTTTGTGAATGATACCCTGGCACATCTTCTCTGCTGCATTGGCAGCTGCTGTTGCTCATGTTGGGAAGGGCTTGGAGCTACTTCAGACCCCCACATCTGACCCTGGTCTTTCCTGCATGCTGGGGACTTGGGGATGATGGACTTTGGAGGTCACTGTCGGACTGTGACCATGAATGGCTTTACAGAGGCAGAACAACCTGTATTTTCCCACATGTAAGTCAATGACAATCTGGTACTAATAAAATCAGTGCTTCTTTTCCCCTCTCTGCATTAAAGAAGAACTATATTGTGCTTAATTAAGTAATAATTTGATTAGTGCACATAAGTACCTGCAAAGGGGGAAGCTACTAGGAAGTAAAAGGCTCTTTATTCCAGCAGAGAAAGGTACCACCAAAGCAAACAGCTGTAAAGAAGAGGCAGACAAATTCAATGAAAAGTAAACCAGACATTTCAAAGAATGCAGGAGATAAGCATCAGGGGGGAAAAAAAAGGTGTTGTAGCCTTTAAATCAGTATCTTCCTGGAATACAGGCTCTAGTCAAACACAAGTTAGACATCTCAGTATAGGAGCAATTAATTAGATGACTTTCTACAATTTGAACTATGCAGGGGGTCAGAGTCAGTGATCTAATAACCCTCTGACCTTAAGATTATGAATCTGTTCATTCACTATCCTATCACACTGCAAACCTCTGCTTTCATCTCTAAAACAGAAAACATCACAAGCAGGAAAAACAGGAGCTCTCATGCAATATGCTGGGAGGTCTAGTTAAAAACCCACTTCCATCAGCAAATAAAGAAATAGACCAGTGTTGCAATAGTGAATAGCACAGTAATTAAAAAAATTATAGTAAAACAGTAGTACCAAAATCATTACATTATGACTATAGGGGAAGAACTACCATCTTCAATTAATTACTTTTTCCTAAGGTTAAAATTTTTAATTCTTTAAATGCAGTAAACTTTTGAGGGGCATATTAAAAATGGCCTTTTTTTCTATGTTACGTTTTAATCCCCTTAAATGGAGGAGATGTATACTGGGGGAAGGGGCATTTTATACTCATTACATGATTTATGGTCAATATGCTGGACGGCCATGGAAATTAGCTCCAACTGTTATCTTAGATGAGGATTTGTCTCTAGTAGTCTCATATGAACCCAGCTAAATATATTTTCTCATTTCACACTCAGATAATCACTAAGGGTTCAATCCCACACCCATCTGCAGCAATGGCAAAAATCCCATTGACTTCACTGAGAGCAGGATAAAATTCATTCCTTGAAGGTATTACAGCAAAGTTACAGTCATTTTTTCAGAAGTATCCATGAGACAAAAGAGTGGGGTTTGCTGTTTTGTTTAAAACGATTAAATTAGCAAAGAAAATGAAGGTGGGATTCTTCTGTACCAGCTCTGATGTAGATCTGAACAAGCCAATGTAAGCACCAAGTGCACAGCACCAAAGCACCGAACCCAGGAGCTAGGTTATGAGACCACATGGAAATCTGAGAAGCATAAAACAGATCTAAACCAGCTTCTTAAAAGTCACTTCTATAAATCGTTCACAGGTATATTTGATGATTTTACCCATGGTTGCTGTGCCTACTCAGTTTTGACTGAACAGAATGAAAGATTGCAACGCAATTCAAGGTGGGAAAGGAAAAACTCTAAAATAGTCAGATCAGGCTGCTACTCATTCATGGTACTTTCACATCTTCACAGTTCCACGATTTCTGGGAAAGATTTATCTTGTCCTAACAAGCACAATCATTTCTCAAATGTCGTGACTCAAGAGGACCTCTAGAAGAGGCAGGGCTGAGGACCAGGGGCCGGGTGGGAGCTGGTACAGTGCAGCGTGCCCAGTTTCACACCACAACAGCATGGATGCAGTGATGGAGAGGGAATATCTCTGTTCGGAAGGTGGGAAAAGTGATCCTACGGTGATTCCGAAACCACATCTGCATGGAAATGCCACCAAATTTGAACAATATAATCTACCTTTAAAAAAACTCCAAGCATACACAACTTGCAATTTCAATTCAGTGAGTATTTCTGGCAAAGACTCACTTAGGAAGGGCATTTTGTGGACTCTACAAACCACTTCTAAGGCACTTAGAGTTGCATTTATACCTTTTTTCTTTTTAAAGCCAACTGAATATTGAAACACACTTTTATATTATAAGTGTAATTTCTAATTACATGCACAATTGCTAATCCATCTGTTTACTACATACTGTAAATGTCTCTAGTTATATATGCTTGAATAATTATTGAAAATTAAATATTGTAAACAGTCAAATTAATTTCTCTCAGCATACCAAATTGCAGGAAGGCTGCAAGATGATAAAATATTACATGCCCCCAGAACGGAACAAGTCACTCCTACCCCACACCTCGGTGAACGTGTTTATTGCTGTTCTGTAACAGATAGGAAACTTTTTAATCCAAAAATTTGTAACAAGAAGAGTTCTGAAAAGCTCCATTACACTCTGCTATCAGCGAGAGAGTGGTTTAAAAGGAATGTGGTCTGCAAATGTTTCAGCAGTGTTGGAACAAGAAAATCGTGTTTCTTATGTGAGGCAAGTTGGTGTTAATGTTTTCTTACTTCTATCCTGTTAGAATCACCATAGGAATATGTATAACACAATTTTTCTTTTGTTGATTTATTTATGGCACTGCACAGCAATAATGGTATTCAAGAAAGCCAGAGCAGGAAAACACAGGAACACACAATATTTGAATATACATTATCCGATCTCAGAAGAGACAAGGCCTTTCCTCCCAGCTTTCCATGCAAAACACAGCTGTGCCATAAAGCCACTCTACTGCTATGGTCAGTTTTGTTAAACTGTGTTCATTGTGCAGTAATGGGTTTTCAGTCTAGATCAGACCATCTATTTTGAGCTCTTGGATAACAACGGATGGGGGAATTTAACCGCTCAGCTCCTGCGTCTGGACCGTAACTTTGGAATAGCACCTTTACAGCTAAAATTACCCTGAGCCAGAAGAATAAGATTATTTCTAGTCTGAATTTCTCTAACTTCGTCTTCCACTGACTTTTATGCCTTTTATCTGTTAGATGAAAGAAAACTTCTGTCAGAAATCCTATCCCCATGTAGGCACACGCGAACTATGAAGGCATCACCTCTTAAATTTTTCTTGACAAATTACACAGACTGAATTCCTTCAGCTCCTTGTGGAAAGGTAGTGCAAGCCTCAGGTTTTAACAAAGGTGACTGAGAACCCCAGTGATGTGATCCTTTTAAGTAGATGGCTCAAAACAGATTCAGACATGCTTGAAAAGATATGACAATCTGTCTGTGTCTGACTTCATCATTTAACAGTGAGTTCCACTGCCTGCACAGAGAGGCAGCTGAGTA
Organism: Nestor notabilis; assembly: GCF_000696875.1. Classification (NCBI taxonomy): domain Eukaryota; kingdom Metazoa; phylum Chordata; class Aves; order Psittaciformes; family Psittacidae; genus Nestor; species Nestor notabilis. Next base: position 63,711 of record NW_009936097.1, on the reverse strand, counting down.
AAATTTAGGATCTTAACTCTGACTGATACATGTGTCTACATGCACACTGCTCAAGTCTTGGAAGGCAAACGCAGGGACTGTGAGAATGAAGACCTTAGGCCCACTTAGGGTAGGAAGGATCAGGTTCAAGGTCATCTTAAGAACCTGAATGTGCACAAGTCCATGGGATTTGATGAAATCCATCCATGGGTCCTGAAGGAGCTGGCGAATGAAGTTGCTAAGCCACTGTCCCTCATATTTGAAAAATCAGGTGAAGTTCCAACAACTGGAAAAAGGGAAATACAACCCCCATTATCAAGAAGGGGAAAATGGAAAACCTGGGAAATTAGAGACCAGTCAGCTTCACCTCTGTGCCTGGCAGGACTCTTCATCAGGGACTGTAGTGATGGGCATGGGGAAATGGGTTAAAATTTAAACAGGGGAAGTTTAGGTTAGATATAAGGAAGAAGTTCTTCACAGTGAAGGTGGTGAGGCACTGGAAGAGGTTGCCCAAGGAAGTTGTGAATGCTCCATCCCTGGCAGTGTTCAAGGCCAGGTTGGACGGAGTCTTGGGCAACACGGTCTAGTGTGAGGCGTCCCTGCCCATGGCAGGGGTGCTGGAACTACATGAATTTAAGGTTCTTTCCAACCCAAACCATTCTATGATCCTACGATTCTAAGCCTTTGTGGATCCAACCTGGCTGTACACAACAGGTCTCTTTCTAAATCCCCTCTACAAAAACCCTTGTGCTACGGTGAAGCAGGAAGGGATAAGCATGCTCCATAGCTAGTTTATTTTTTAACTATGGTGAGGAGAGTAGCCAGCTTTATCAGAATATATAGGAATTTCACCTTTCAGGAGCACTGGAGGACATTGTGTTTGAAAAGTTCAGCCTTCCCAGGTGCCCCTGCCCTCATATCCCAGTGAAACAGTAGCTAAGCCCTTTTATTGTAAGTAAGTCTGTTGCTGTCTTTCTTTTCTCATGAAAACGGAACAGAAGAGGAGGGCAGGGAAAAAACCTAAATTTATATCATATATCATATATTATATATTATATAATGTATATTCTATATATACACACGCAGAAGCCCCTCAAAGAGCAGAAGGGAAATCTCTTTACAGATCTATAGATGCAGGATATCTATATCCTATATGCAATTTGGGCAAATCCCTTGCACTCCCTCCCTTCCAGCTCTGCAAGACGCTGGGAGCTGCAGCCCCAGGATGAATCCCATGGCATACAAGGACATGCCAGCACCTTGCCAGCAAAGGACCAAACTGCCGACTCCTCAGTTTTAGAAGCCTGGTCTCCACTCCTTCTCCACAAGAGTGCTCAGGAACAAACTTAGTGCTGATCAATACCGCCTCGGTTTTTCTGCTGCATCTCCATCTGCTTTTTCCCATCTGTTGTCTCAAGCTCCCCTTACACTGCAAGCTTTTCAGTGTAGCAACCATCTTTTTACTCCACTTACCCTGCCAAGCACAGTGGGGTGCCGCCTCATGACTGCAGCGACAAAGGTGCCACAATATTGCAAATAAATACTAAAAAATGAAGCCATCGTTCGAGCTTACCAAAAGGCAGCACAGGTTTTGCTTTTCCTCACAGAGTTCTTAGTTCTGAATTATTTGTAATTACTAAATGGAGAAAAAAAACCCCACAAAACCCACACAAACCACAAACAAAAACCAAACAAAAGAACACACAATCCCTCTTCCTTTTCTTACATGACTCAATGTGAAAAGATTAAGAGATCTTCAGCACATATTTCTGGGTTGTTTCTTTTTACTCAAAGGCACTATCAAAGGTGAGGGTGAGCGTTCATGATGACAAAAGGCAAGTCCATACGCATATATGGGAGAAATAGTCTTCAACATAGAGTATTTACTGTGTGATGCAACTGCCTTTATACTGCCAGTTCAACAAAATGTATATTGTTTTCTTAACGTTTTAACCTCTTTTCCTCATGTTTGTTTATAAGCAAAAATGACCTCTCTCTACACATAAAATTTCTCTTCTTTGATACTTTTGTTTTCCCATTAAATCTTGGATTACCTTCTCATTGCTGCACTTCTGGTAACAAAAGCAGACAGGTAAATAGGTTAGGCTGATATCTTCAAAATCCCAGCTATTCTGCACAATGAGACCAAGCTGAAAGTAGAAGTAGAAGTTTTAGAGGTGAAGAGGAAACCTCTTCCTTCAGGCTGAATGAACAAAATGTCCTTGAGATCCTCCCTGCTTCACACCAGTTAGCAGAAGGAGATGATGAACCAACAGACTGGAGCTGAACTTACTTACAATGGGGTTGAAGCCCTTCCATCCAGTTGACCAAAGGAGGACTATATCTAAATCCTGCCTATTTGCTGCTCTAGCTCTGGGCTATGCATTGCTCAGTAAAAGACTCTGTCCTCAGCAAGCAAATTCATCTCATGCCAAGGAGTTTCCACACATAAAATTCAGGTCATGTGCATCTTACTGAGTCAAAGCTGCAGTTCACCCCAGTAGACTGCTCTACAGTTAATTCTGGTCATGTGGTTGTTTGCTTTAATACATAACATTCTCTTAATCAGTTTGGATTCCATTAAGTGTTACAAGAAAGAAATAAAACCACAAGAGAACTCCCCTAAGAAATTATAGACTTACTTGAAAAATATCTACAGCATCACACATATCTAAGCTGTTAATGCCTTCTAACATTCTTCCATCCCCGCACCTACTTTGGGTAATCTTGTGTGTGTTTATTCTCTGTTTAGTCAATCTAATTCACACCCACTCAATAAATTAAATTTAGTAACAATTATTATTTGTGTCATTTGAAGTGTGTTCCCAGGTCAATCTCAAGAACTGCTTCAAAACATAGAATAATAAGGAAAAATAGAAAATGCTCCATCCCTGCTTGCCTCTCCTAAAGGATCTTTCTGAATAATATAAGTGATGGGCATACAGCATTTCTTCAGAGATTTAGCAAAACCCCACCTGTTCTCACATAAGCAAAAATAACTTGAACATCAATGAGCAACAAAAGCATCTTTCCATAATAATGTCTTTTTAGGGGTAAGATGGTCGAATTCTCAAGTGGCACAAACTGCTTCATTCAGTTGAAGCTGTAGTACCATAAGCACCTGTGCTTCTTGAAGCAACTTCTTCTTTTTATACTGCACGTTTTTTAACATAGTGCCCGTGATTCACATGAAGGTCAGGATATACAAGCATATGGTGAATGGAAGCAAAATTAATTATACCCAAAATACTCTCTTGCAGAGGAGACTTAGATTTATCTTTTGGGTATCATGGCTACATTAAAAACATTGTCAGTCTGCACTGCTGTTCATACACTGTTGGTAAGTTAAAGTTCAGGAAATAATGCTTAGTTTTCAAACCAAACCCCTTCAAGAGCTGAAAAGGTGACTGCTAATTATCATACAAATAGATCACTGTAGCGCAGATTCCTTGCATGTAACTCATCTGACAAAAACATTAAATTTCTCTTAGAAGGCAACAACCCCACAGCAGATCATGACATTGACTCATATTCACAGGATGCAATGAGCAAATGCATTCTTGCACGGAAAGTACGAGCAAATGTGATACTGCGAAAGGAAGTGTACAAGTACTGGGGGTAGTGTGGTACTTCAGGGCTCTGACTTTGCTTCCTTGCTCCCTCACAGCATCAGGCAAGCTGCTTAGGGCTACGTCTGCATTAAGCTGATGGAGAAGAGGGTTGCTTCGGCCACCCAAAAGACATGAGTCAGCTCTGCCCTTACATGTCTGGGAGACTTCATCAGAGCCATCCATGTCTCCTTGTCCCTGTACAAACTGGAATCCTTCCTTGCCTGTAGGAATACCTTTGGGCAAGAGAGAAAGCAAGGCAAAGAAGGGCTGAAAGGCAGGGATGGGAAATGGGTAGGTAATTGGAAATAGTATAGGAAATAGATGCTACTGGGGCTGCCACATGCCCAGATAACTTCTGTGCACATGGTGGAGAACACTGGTGCCAGATCAGCCTTGCGTTCAAGGGGAAAGCTAAGCTGGGCCCACACCAGTAAGGCTTTTCATTACATGTGGCCAGTGGCTTTGAAAGCAAATTTAGACCAAATCTTTATTACTGGTATATGATGAGCTATCTGCTTCCTCTGCCTCAGTTCCCTGCTCGTAGAAAAGAAAACATGGTGCTGCTCTATCCCACCATACACTGTGAAGGATGTAGCTACTATGGCAGGACAAACCATGTAAATACAGTAGGTGAGGAAGTACATGCATAGCAGAATTCACACGATGTAATGTAAAGTCAAGGTTACAAGAGCAAGGGTCCCTTTGTAGGGAGAATTCTTTTAAGATGCAACTTCAGAGCTCTTACAGCTCTGCAGAAAGTTCTCTGCAATGTGAAAGCTGTGATTAGGGGGGTCTTCTGATATTTAACCCCCAGATACTGATTTATTTTTATACATATATGTCTCCTGTTAAATTAAGCTCTGTGCATCTAGACATATGGCGGCACGATCTGTACAATTATATGGATAAGGTCACATACTTAACTGGCAACAGCACTACTATCTTCAAAGTTGTGTCAATCTTCCCAGGGAGGGAAAAGTGCTCTCATTAACATAGAGGGAAGGGGGAAAGAAAGGGGAGAGTAATTTCACAGAAAATAATTATCTTGGTTATAACAGCATAACTCTGATGGAGACAAAGAGTCAGAGGGAAAAGAGGAAAAATAACAGAAATCAGCTGTTAATTTCTGAACAGACCGGTTGAGCTGCACTGGGAGGTTATGAAGCTTTGGAGGCTTAGGAGGTGCGGACGCAACCTCCTACATGATGGAAGACAAAAAAGGATTAATAGTTGGTAATTACTGACATCATGATGGCTTATGCAAACACACCAGTCTTCATGGTTGCCTTCTCTTCGTAGTCCCATTTCCCAGCTATTTTTTTAATCGTTAATATTCACATGCAGCATAGGTCAATCTAATTCTCACAGACAGGAAATACCTCCATCTTTCTTTCTTTGCACCAAGGACTGGATGTTATCTGAAAGTAAACTATAGCTACAATCCTTGCCTCTAACTTCCAGTCCATAGAGAGATATTAAAAAGTGCTCACACAATAAGGTGAAGATACACCATTCAAGCCACCTAAAGATCCTGTCCTAAGATGACAATGAGTGCGTTCACTGCAACTGAGCAAAAGGGAAAAATGTTGGTTCAACAATCTCAGCATCCCAAACTCACCTACCTAATTCCTCCTGCCAGAGTTCAGGCCTGGACCACAAGCCATTACTGTAACACAGGGCATTCACTACTATTATCATAACACTGTATGGCAGGACATGACAAGTATCCATAGCATATGCATTGTACATACATTTAACAGGGCTGTGACGCAGTACTTGTGATACACAGGTTCACCCAGTAATCTCAGCTATGCTTCTGCCATTGATAGTAATTCTATTGACAGTATTTTTCAGCATCTGAAAAAGATATATGGTTTCTTGAACAGTTCTGAGTAATTCTGGAAGCTTGATTAGAGAAACTGGACTAACAGACGAGGTAGAAACACTAGTTTCACAGCTAAGCTGACAGCCAAAGTTAGTTCTGAATAGAACAGAAGATATGCTCTGCTGGTGCTTTTGGAAATAATTGCTGTAATGTACAACAATGTAGATTTATCAGAGTAGTGGCAAAATTCTTGCTGTTCCAGAATTAGTGCAGAGGCAGGAAGGTTATCAGGCAGTAACCTTCTCCACTAGCAAACACCAACTCACTGGCCCTTGCCTTGCTGTCACCTTTTAGATGTAAGTCTCTAGTGAAGCTAATGCAGAGTTCAGGTTAAAAACTGATAATGAATTGAACAGTGAGGAAACAGTGGTCCAGCCAAGGCAATGGGAATACTCCTGAAGCTTCTTTTTGTAAAAAAGGACTAAAAAGGTCATCATGGAGATCTAAAAAAAAAAGGTTAAAATTTCTATAAGCCAAGTTTAAATCTGCTGATTACAAAGAAATGGCATTTACGAGCAGTATTGTATCTTTTAATGCCATTTTAAAAGAGGCACTTGATACCAGAGACATCCAGCAATCTCCACTGTATTCAGTGCTTCAGGAATAAAACCCCACTGCTGGCAGAAATCAGGTCTGTTCAAGGGAGATGATAAAGATGGATTTATTACTTTTTTTAATAGCAGCATTACTGTAGCCTCAACTAAGGTGCAGAAGCTCATACCTTTATCCCCTCCACAGATAACACATACAGAGTAAGGATGGAATCGCTGCCAGGCAGGAGGGAAGAGATGGGCTGGCTGAGACCAAATTTTCTCATTTTCAGTGGAATCAGTGGTCTGACCACCAGACTACACTTACTTAATCTAAAAAGGTTTTCTATTTCTCTTCTCCTACCATTTCGGAAGTGATGCTCCTCTTTGTTTTTATATGCCTCTGAATACAGGACTGTGTGTGGATGTCTACTAATGCCGAGAGGCCTGAAAAATCAATAGCTTGCGCTTCCAGAGCCTATTTGATCTGCAAACTGTCTACTGTGAACTAATTTCCAGGACAATCACATGAGGTAAGAAAATATTTCCACTTGCACAATCAAAGAAAAACAGTGAGGCGAGGTGACTCACTCAAAGTCAAAGTTGAGCTCATGTCACTGCTGGGCTGCAACTCAGGAGTCAATGGAAAAGTTACTCCAGAGAAAAACATGCACTGGCAAGCAGATGGACTTGATGATTTACATCCTTTCCTCCCATTTTTTTCCCTTTTCCTCTTTTTTCTTAATTATTACTATTATTACTGTCACTATGACAAGCTCCTTGAGGCAGGAACTTTGTCTAACACGCTGTACAATGCCTAGCAGGCTTCTAGGTCCCACTGTGATTAAGCACGTAACTTCGACATCCATGGTCCTTTGATTTGCTAGCTGCTAAGCCTGGGCTCAAACCGCTGAAATATGGTATCCAATAATGAATGAGCCATCCAAAAGCAGAAATTCAAGCTTTTAAAATGATCAGAATCTTGATTTTAAACAGTGAGCATATTATAAAGAAGTCATTAAGGGCCACGCTTTCAAATAAGTGAAAGAGAAGAGAGTAGATGATTTAGCATGTGTTGATACAACATCAGTTACACAAGGTGAAAGTCAGCTAATGTGCTAAGGGAATTACACTGTAAAAGATCTATATTGGTTATGGATAGTTACGTATCAGTGATGGATATATCGGGCTGGACTCTGCAACTGTTGATGCAGAGTGTTTGTACAAACAGCATTAAAGACCATGGATGGAAGGGAGACCTATTGCTCAAATTCAGTCACCTTTGACTGGACAGCCCTACAACCAGTGTGGTTTTTTTCCACTGCAAGGTCTTCTATGAACTTCAATTGAACTGCAGGAACACCTACAGGATGAATGGCAGTGAGCATGACGTGATCTACACAGCCAGTTCACACTGCACACAGAGCCATCAAACAGGGCTCCATCACCAACACATGTGCAGGAGATACTACCAGACACCTTCAGGACCTTCCAGGGCTAGAGAGGCACTAAGTTCAGCTTGATATTGCTGACCTGAGGTCAGAAAGTAGTTTCACTTAATCTTTTCAAATGTCCCATCATTCATGTTCAATTATTACATGGTGGAAGGTTTTAAAATATTCTTGCTTTACAGAACCAATGTATGTTAGTCCTTCTCCTCACCCAATGTGCAAGGCTGTAGTAGGGACTAAGTTGCCTCAGTTTCCAGTCGTTGCCCATATGGCCTTTTGCATCACCTACAGTACATGTAGGTTACTAACTGGAATTACTGAGTTACTAACTGGATTATGGAGAGCACTGAATTTTGCCTACTGGAGCAAGCTGTGCCCCCTTGAGATGATATCTACTGCAAAATCCCAGCAGAACTGAAAATTTCTGGACTATTTAACTATCTTCTTACCACTGCTGGAAAAACACATGAGAAACATGGGCTTTGGAGAACAAGAATTTATCACAGAGTCCCAAGAGTGCTCTCCTGAACATAAAAACCTCTCTGGCATACCTTTATTTATGGGCTGAGAAGAGGCACTGGGTAGCTGCTGGCAACCTTCAGGACACGGTGCAGCAGCAGAGCATTGAATTTGGCTCAGCCTGTGAGAGCAAGGACGTGTGAGGATTTCTTAGGACAAACCAAGCAAAAGCATCCATAAGAACCAGGATCTGTGGCAGGAGGGTTGTTTTAGTGCGACAGGGCAAATGTGGCATCCAGGCCCAGCAGGATCCTATGTCGGCTGGCTTAGTGAGTGCGAAAGAAAGCAAAGCCCAGTCTACTGAGAAGAGTAACATTCGTATCAACTAAATTCTAACACTTGCTAACCCCATATTAGCTTATATAAATATTAATACTACTTAGCATGAAAATATCCAGCCTCTTTCAAAATCTAGGTGCAGATGTGACAGTTCAGAGGCAACTTCCAAAAGGCAGAAAACTGCTGCTCTGAAAAGATATATTGACCTTGACCTGTGTATACTATTTCTAAACCCACTAGTGCATCCTGCCTTAAATACTGCAGCTAATACTACTTTGGGAGTGCCAGGGGTCTGCCTCTCTTTAAATGACGCCAGCAAGAGACTAAGCAAAGTATAACTGGATTTTTCAGATACAGCAGTATAATTTTAGAGTAAATTCATTAACATTAATGTGCACAAGAGTGAAATTTGGTTTGTTGGCATGTTAGTTAAAGTATCTCTTAAACTAATCTATGTAAGACTGAAGAGAAGCTTATTGGATTTGTCCAATATATGTGGAACACTAAACAAAGTAATGTAGTGGCTTGAATTAAAATTCATTGTTTTCTTGAGAGCATGGAAAAGTAATAAATCAGCACAGTAAATTACCCCTGTGCTGTGAAATTAACATCCGTATACATGCAATAAAAATAAGAATTTACAGCCCTAATCAATCATTTCATTTTTTTTATTAACTCCATCTTCTGGTTTATTTACCTCCTTCCACATACCTTTCACCCCAAAATAACTCACTCAGCTTGGGGCAGCTGTGGCACTCTCATAGGTCTGGCTGTGAGCTTGTCAGACCAGCAGCTCTGCCTTCCTCCTCCTTCTCCTCCTCCTTCTCCATCACACACCACCCACCAAGGAGCAAAGCCCTGTGACCCTGAGCTCTGCCAAAGCAACCCTGAGCCCTTCCCAACACAATAGTCAGGTTAAGAGGGAAACCCATGGCTCCCCTAGCAGCCACACCAGGGTTTAGGCTGACTTGTAGCTGCTGGCGATGCGGAGCACTGGGAATGCCTCTAGCACTGTTGTGTTATAACACAGCTGGGAAACAAAGGCATGAGGGGATGCCTTTCCCTGTGGTCATGTAACCCATAGAGTCACCTTCGAAGCACGTTACCTAGCCCCTCACAAAACTCTGCCTTGCAATACCTCTTTGTACACTACAAAGAAAAATCCCCATTTGCACTCTTGGACCTGCTAAATTTAGGCAGCAGTCTCCGCCAGTTTGCAGAACAAGGAGGCCTTGTTCTCCAGCGTGAATGATGTATGGTTTCACACGTACTCATGTGCTACATTATTCACTTAGTGCTTGTACCTATGAATATCAGCTCACGAGATAAAAGTGTGGGGCCGAGGTGCAAAGTGATGCTCAGCTGTGTTTTATTAAAAATAATTGAGCTGAGAAAACAAAGACTTTCATGGGAGGTTGCCCACGCTGCCTTTCCATACCTAGCCATGGGAATGCTGCTCATGTGCCCATCCTCCTCCCCCAGAGCACCCATTTAAACCTCAAGCCCACAGGGGAGAGCCCCCGCCACACACGTGTACTTGTGCTCTCAGCAGAGCGTGAGCTGCCTAGGGTGACTTCAGGACCAAAGTCTTGCTCTCAGCAGCTTTTTAGCAGCTCTTGGCTCCTGTAGGAGCAACTCTTCCTCTCCCCAAAGCCCATAGAGCAAATTGCAAGTGATAATCCTGAAAGTTCTGAAGATTGCCTGCAAACGGATCCAAATGCATGCGATGTACTTGCAGTTTGATAGTACCTAAAATAGCCACCCAGAGCTGTGCCAGTCTATAAAACTGCAGGAAGTGACAGGTTGTCTACTAAAAGGTTTCTTCTACCTACAGACATGGCATACAAGGAGCATCAGTGCTTCTGCTATCCAGATAATCAATTAAGATTCTAAAATTTGGCTGCAATTATGATCTTGTATCAAAACCAGGAACAAAACTGGAACTCCCTATGTCCCTGCTTCATGCCTTGGTCAGGTAGCAACACACATAGTGGTACATGTGCCTCTGGGAATCTTCATGAACTGCACGAGCTCTAAAGCAGCTGAAAGTGAGCTCTAACAACACTGACAAACACAACCACTAAGAAGGAGCACAAGACTCTGCAAAAACAGAGAGGGACATGCCACAAGCAGAGTGCAGCAACACTCAGGGCATTCCTCATTGTGCCACCAAGGACCATATAAGAAGATGGGATTATCCACCTTTCCCAGGCTGTGCTGTGTCCATCAGCACAACAGATAACCACATCATCTGCAGTCAGGGCAGAAATGCCTGAAATGCCACCAGGCACATGCCATAAGCCACGACATGCCTTGGGCACTCTGTGCTTTGTAACAAAACTTAGTACAATGCACCAAGTCCTAAAAATAAGAAAGAGGGCACATGAGGCCAAGGCCTTAATCTCAACCAACAGTGAGAAATTTCTTGCTGCAATACAGCCAAGTAAGTAATCGAAGGAAGTGACCTGTGAACCATGATCCGCGTTTCTTTGCCACAGAGGAAGCCAACTCTGCTCTCACACCTGCCTTCCTGAGCCTCCTAATAATCCGCATTTAGGGGATACTTATTTCTGACAGCAAATACAGCGAGAGGTTTAACCCTGAGCACATTAGCAAAGCCCAACCAGCCAGGCATAGGAGTAACTTCTTAGTACCTCAAAAGCATCCGAACGCTCCAGCCAACTCTCTGTCTCCAGTTGAGGTTGACTTCTGTTGCTTCCCACGCAAGGATGTAAAAATGCAGGATGCTGCCTTCAGCACCTGATTACTCACAGGAGCGAGATGTCAGTTTGCTGTCACTGCCTAAACTTCCAAAGTGACACAGAAAATAGAAGATCCCCTTTCTCACAAATGACTGCTCTCCCCTGACGGCAGGAGCACGCTCGCTCAGCCCATGTACGCAGCAATCACCACGTATTTGGGTTTACATGAAACCTTTTCATCTTGATTATATGGCATGCTGTTGCATTTAGGGCTGCTGTACAAAGCACTACATGAGTTATTGCTGTGTTGAATCCCAGCGAGCATGCAGGGCCAGAATGCTATGAACCTCTCCTGTGCATGCAGAAGTCGCGTGTATAGAACATCTGTAGTGCGAATCGCTGTCTTAAGAGAAACTAGTGCATTGCAGGGAGATCGTTGAAAGAAGCCTGGCCAGACATCCCAGGGATACTTTCTAGGGAAACCCATTATGCTTTTATTCCTCAGGCATCAGCATCCCACTGGGAGAAAGCCACCCAATGTCAAGGCTAGGCAAGCAGAGCTCAACACACATCGATACTTTCCAAGGGAGGTTGAAATCCTTGTGTTTAAAATGACAAATGTCCTTTCTGGGACAAGGCACCTTTGTGCACACAAACTCTCACAGTCCCATCATTTTCAAAGGCAAAAACAAACCAGAAGAGGCCAGCTTGGCTGGCTCTCACTGCTCTGTGTTTGCGTGGTAGAAGGGAATGGTTTATCCCCTCCACGACAAACCACAGCCAGCCACCAGCCAGATGAACACAACAGGGACCCCTCAGGAGTTGCCCAAGCAGCAACAACACTTATCCTGAAGCCTTTAAGTTTTCAGACAGCAATTTCCACAGCAGAAAATGAAGATGAGCCATTTTCGGTGTTACCTGTGACAGTGAAGACCTGTTTGTTAAGGAAAAGTATCCCTGCCCACTGTTGCAGTTGGACAAAGAGCCACCCCACTGGGTGTGCTACCAGGCTAGGATGCTGTGGGGCTGCAGTGTGCCCAGCTCTGTCCTGGTCACAGGCTCACCCTGACTGCCATATGGAGAAGTGGAGCTGTGCTGAACAGGTTGCTCTAGGGAGGAGCCAACAGGAGGGAAGCACAAGCATTAAAGACGGCAGAGTCCTAACTGCTACTTTGCCCAGATGGGATTTACGGTGTGGGGAGGGGGAGAAGAAATGCAGATGGAATAGCCATCTTTGGCCATTTCAAGTGCTAAAAATAAGTGAGATATATGCCTTAGGGCTCAGCAGATTGAACACAGTGATTATACATACTCCACGATTTTTCACCTGGGCTTACGCCTGAAAAGATCCTGACCCCTTCTTATGCTACCCATTGCAATAGGATTGCCCAGCCAAATGTTGAAAGCCTATTTAGTTTATCATTTTCCTACACCAAATTAAAAATATTCCCTCTCAGATCTATTCCTTCTGGTTTTCTATCTGCTTAGAAATTTGCAGCAGATATAAATAAACTCTAAAAGACAAATCAAAACCAGGAATGTTACCACCAGCATAAAGCTGTATGAATCCTCTGAACAGTATACTTTGATAAAGACCAGCTTGCTGCTGCAAAAGACCCCCTCGACTCTAGCTCCAGACCATGCTAGATGAGTGAGGGATGGATGGGTACATGCCGGAGTGAGGACCACCTGCAGGCAAGCATCCAGCAGAGCACCCACAACCTTGGGCTATGTTTACTGGAATGATTTCTTCATCAACCAGACACCCAGGACACCCAGTTCAGCAAAGGCTCCGAGGGTACAGAGATGTGCAGATCCAGTCTGCATGGCCGCAATGCTCCACCAGCCAACAGCAGCACTTTAACTTAAACACTGTATTTGCAACACTGCACCCACAGGCTACATCCCTGGCTGTTACAAATGCATGTAAACATACAGATGTTTTTACGTTTTTTAAAGGCCAGAGGTGCTTTTAGGTCATTTAAACTGTCTTTTTGTATAGAACAAGCTGAAGAATTACATCCAGCTACAGTAATGCGGAGCCTAATTACATGTGCTGGACAACTGTCATGCCACTCACTTTCAGTGGTGCTGCTCCAGGTTACAATGGATGAAATACTGCTCTGTAAACTGCAACAGCTTGAATCTGCTTCCCAGCATTGCTCTGCAGACTCAGCGTAGCAAAGGCTCATCCCTACAGACACGGGGAAGGGGTAACAGCCAGAAGCTATTTGGTGACCTACAGAAGAGCGATGGCTGCAGCAGCACATATGCAGCACATCATCTGCTACTGGGTTTGTGTACCAATGCAAAAGAGGATGCTTTAGACACATACAAGATGCTTTAGATACATAACTTATCAGGGCACAGAGCTTTGGAAAGCAATGCAACGGCAGTGGATACCGAAGGGAGCAAGGCTGATGAATATTTAAATTGCATTTTCCCACCACCCTAAGGCAGCAAGATTGTGTTACCTGTTTTGGGATTGATTACAAAGAAGTTCTGGGGATTTCCACTTGTAATCCGGTAAGTCAGTTTTTCAGTAGTGCTGGAGTCAGGGTCCTGGGCTTGGATCTGAATGACAGATACATCCTTTGGGGAGTTTTCCATGATGGCTGGGTAATAGATAGGTTCAGAGGTGAGAGGAGCGTTGTCATTCACATCTTCCACTTCAATGTAGACTTCAATGGTAGTGTAGAGTGGGACAACACCATGATCAGTCGCATACACTGTCAACCAGTACGATTTGGTTGTTTCCCGGTCAAGAATATCTGCTGTGTAGATAACTCCTGCAGAGAAACAGCAAGCAGAGAATTTCAGAAATAGGATCAATGAAACGTCACGTCTATTTTGAGATGTGTTCAGCATATAACAAATACTCCACCCTTAGGAACAATAAAGTTGTGCAGAAATGAAAACAGAAACTTGAACTTGGGCTTTGTTTCCTGAACCCTGCTCAATGTCTCAATCTTTTGTCTAAAGAAATTCGGGGGGGAGAAGAAATGGCTCTTCATATGGCTCTTCATGTGTCCTAATGTCACAGTCGATTCTTTGCTGGGACTGCAGCTGGCACAGTAACAGAAGAAACAATATCATTTTATCCAATCAATCAATCAATCGATCATTTTGTGATGGTGATGTGAACTTGTATAAACATTAAGGGATAAACAGAGGGATACCAACACTGACAATGAATTGCACAATAGAAAGTGGCTTCTCTTTTCAAGCTCATGCCAGTGCCCTTGCTAAAGAAGAAAACTAGATGGCAGTTTAAAATAAATCCATTCAAATACGTAAAATAGACGGTAAATTTAATAACAAGATCATACATTGCACAATGCCAAAATCCTGGATAACAAGCCATCAAAAGCTCACATAGTAGAAGCTCTTAGACAACGAGTATATCCTCTTTTATCATGGAAGAAGGATGGGTTTGGCCATTTTACCTACTGGTGCAAGGAAACATCAGCTGATTTCCTACCTGGTCCTAAGAAACGAAGAGAGAAAGTGTGTTTGTGTATAACAGAGCTGCAGAGATGCATGGCACCTGCCACTCCATTCAAGTACCACCCCCATGCTCACACAGTTCCTGCCATGAAGGACTTCACCCATCTCATTTCTGCCTAAAGTGGTTTAGAAATCCATTCTCCTCCTGACATGAACACCAAAATCACGACAGCTTTTGTAAAAACAGATATAGGGCCCTTAAATAACAAATACCTCCTAGAAATGTAAGACCCACTCATATTCATACAGTCTAAACCTTCACTGACTTGAGCACTAACCACAAATTCAGAGGACCAAATACACCAGAACCACACACAGAACCCCACCAGCATCACATTCCCACCACACACATACCAAGAACACACATATACCAAGAACATTTTTTTTCTCCTAATACAGCATTATTAAACTTGGGTGACACATTAATAAAGTGGACCTCAAGCTTGAGAAATACTAAAAAGGACAATTTGCAGACCATCAAGTCAGGTCATTAGTAGATGGAAACTGGTGAAGATGTTGCAGGGCAAAGCAGGAACACAAGAAACCTGAATCTCAGATGCTACTTGGCACTAGTTAGAACAGCATTATCAGTTAATCATTGAGGAAAGAGGTGCTCTAGGATCAGTGCTAATAAGGGATGTGTGTGCCTTTTTGGTTTTTGTTTGTTTTTTTTCCAAGTATCAGACTGCACTGAGATTTTCTGTGACAGCTTCAAGTCTTAGAAAAGCTTTCAAGACACTGGACTGGGCAGAGTGGTGCTTTAGGCAGACACTGGGCCCTGCTAAGGAAGGTGCAGGCTCTGTGCTGAGCCACTCTACAGAGCATGGGCTGCCAAGAAAGGATCCTCCTTGCAAGTCCTAGCAGGAGTCCTTCTTAATGGGGTATGTACAGTTCAGACATAATTTATTTGCATTATCCCTTAGCCGCAGTCTTACAAGTTATGCCCCAAATCTGGCTTCTTAGATTATACCAGCAATTAATCCCTTTATGCCACTGGATTCAGACAAGACCTTTGATTTCAAAATTACTTGCTAAGTCTACCCCATTTCTCGAATAGCAGCTATGAAAATGATGTCCCTCTGCTTGTGAGACATAATCAGAAGGGATGAGTTCGATGGTGTGACAGAGCTGCTGGTATCGAACAATACAAACAGCCCTGGTGCAGACCTCCCCAGCCATTTCTCAGCAGAACACATTCTATACTGGAGTTTACAGGCAAATTTACTAAATGGCTTTTATGAGGATTACCAGCAAGAGGTGAATAATATTAACTTCTGTCCTAAGGGACTATCACCCTTGGGGTAAAACAGACAAGCCCACTGAGCAAGAGGGGATGCTGGCTGTTCCCAGGGAATCAGGCCGTTGTTCCTGATATCCCCATCCAGTTCTGCTCTGCGCATGGGGCAGTACAGAACTGACCACACTGGTACAGAGAAGCCTCATGTACTTGCACTTGTTTTATAGGACTTTTTTTTTTTTTTAAATTTTCTAAATAATTTTTCCAAGTTTTGGATTCTTTTATTATGTTTTTAATGCTAGTTTGAACTGATAAGTATTTCCCCATCATTTAATCAACCATATAGACAGGAAGGGGAAAGGAGCAGAACCAATTCCAGACATGTAGAGGCTTAGGACTTTCTCTAGCAACATCAGATCCACATCTTTCTTGCTTACATATATTCACCCAACAAAGATGAGTGACACAGCACTGGAGGACAAAGGCAGAGTGTATTCTAAACATTCTGGTCGGCAGCAGCCTGTGCTATGTAATTTCTTTCTGTAGAAACATGTGTGAAATATGCAGTGAACTGTGATGAAAATGCCTTGAAGTCCAGAAGAGAAATTACATCGCAGGGGTGAGAAAAGCCCATAATAAATGAGACCCTGTGGAAATAAATAAATAAAGAATAACCCACATGGGCAAGGATGAGGCAAAAGAGATGAACATTAATGCTCCTACAGCTGGTGATTTATTCAGGAGACAAGAAGAATTATTTTAGATCTTTAAACAAGATTTGAAATAAGTAAGGTTTTCCCCCAGTGAGAGCACAGAAGGTTTTAGCCGATTAACCTGTTTATGAAGCTGAATTTCACCAATACTGAGCTGATAATAAATCTATCTTCTGAGTCATTTTTTCATTTTATGACTCCTGGCAACAGTTACTTTCCATTTCTGTATTTCAGAAGGAAAGGATCATTGAACAAGTGTTAGCAACTTCCAACAGGTCTGCTACACTAGTTCTTCTTTTTAGTTTTGATTTATTAAAAGGTCCCAGAAACGAATTAATTCTTTTTCCTCAATATATCTTGTCATATTACCTGTCACCACCATGCAGCAGCTTGATAAATACAAAGAAGGTCTTTGCTCCTTTCAGGTTTTCCACGTGGAAACCATCCCATCGTCCCAGGAACATATTCTCCCATGCTCTCAAATGTCCTGCACAAAATGCCTCCTTGTAGTATACCCAAATATGAGTCTAAAGTTAGTAGCCAAAAGAATATACACGCTTTTTTCAGTGAAGAAAGAAAAAAAAATGAAGACAGAAACAAAAAAAAAATAACATATATGTTTTTTTGGGTGGCATGGTTTAGTGTGTGGTGTCCCTGCCTATGGCAGAGGGGTTGGAACTAGATGATCTTAAGGTCCTTTCCAACCCAAACCATTCTATGATTCTATTCTATGATTCTCACTGAATATTTAGCTCATCTCTCCATGTAGGTACAGATGACACCTTCTAGATGAATGGTACAACCATAGAAACATTTGGGTTGGAAAGGACCTTAAGATCATCTGGTTCCAAACCCCTGCCATGAGCAGGGATGCCTCATGCTAGACCATGGCGCCCAGGGCTCCGTGCAACTTGGCCTTGAAAACCACCAGGGATGGAGCATTTACCACTTCTTTGGGCAACCCATTCCAGTGCCTCACCACCCTCATAGCCTCCTTACGCTGAGGACACCAGGACTGCACACAGTGCTCCACGTGAAGCCTCATGAGAGCTTACAGATATTAACAGATACTAAAGAAAGACAGAACTTTCTTTTCAGGGTCAGGACAGCAGAAGGAAGGAGACCTTTGGGAGCATCCCTAAGGCTCTTCTTGGACAGCTTTTGTGGTGCTCTCTTCCCAGCTGCCCACTACTTAGAAGAGAAACATGAAAAAGCCACCTGAGCCAAACAAATCAGGAAGTAAGAAGAAACACCAGTGGAGATTCTGAAAATTCCAAAGTGATTAAAGCCAAAAAAATTCTGAGCTTCTGCAGATGCATTTCTGAATAAGACAGAAAAAAACAGATGTTCCTTTCCACTGAGCTGCTACACCACAGAGGCACTAATGCATTTCTACATGAGGCAGCTGAAACCCAACCAAGCAGCCTGTAAACCAGCTCTTTATGCTGCCCTCGGCCAGATATTGCCATATCCCTGAAGGACTGAAGCCAGCATTTCCTCAGGCCCAGGGCAGCCTCAGAAATAAAGCCAGCCATCAATCCAAGAAGCGGTGCCGCCAATATGCTTGCCACTGCATTCCTCCAAGTACATTTGCCCTATGCGATTCGCCAAGCACCACGTGCATCCTGAACACTGTAAGTGAAAAATAACAACAGGGTGCATTAATCTCTGATTAAAATCCTGGGCACATTTAAATGTAAATTAAGTGCAGCCCTTGGGCATGGCAATGGGCCAGCAATGCAAAGGTTGCGTGCGTTTTTCTCTTAAAGGCTTGTTTTCCCTCTTGCCCTGGGAAAATAATGGGATAATGTTTTCTGTATGGCTCTTGTGAGTGGCACACACTAAGACATTACATTATGAAGGGCAAATGCAAGAAAAAAAAGGGAATGAGAAGCTAGTGGCTATTGAAGTGGACAAAGAATCAGCAAACTGGATTTCCCCCATTGCTCTGTCACTGATTTGCTGCACTTCTCAGCAGACCACTTCAAATGACATGGTCCACTCAAAAATAATCTGAAAGTTATGTATTTACGACAGTCACGAGAAACCTGAAGACTTTTAGAACACAAAGAGATTAGCAAAAAGCCTTCTTTCTTTCCTCATCTCTTTTTTGTCCCCTGTTTGTTTACTTTACACATTTGACAGTACTTTGTGTATAGGCAGCATGATAGATGGACCTGCCACAGCTCTGCAAGTGAGTGTTTACTGGAGCTGTCAGCCTGGGTGTTTACATAGGTGCCCATCACCATGGATATCTGCTTCACACATACGTTCCTTCTAAAAGTCAGATCACCCTTCCTGAATACTCTCAACAGCGGAAACATTGAAAGGAGTTTAATGCTGTTTAGTCTTTCTCAAGGCAAGATTAAAAGACAACTTGGTGGTCTGTAAGAAGCTGGGCATGGAAAAGACAGAATGGAGTAACAAGGCTCTTTAATCTAGCTGAGAAAAGCAAAGTGAGGTCTGATGGCTGGGAGTCAATGGCAGAAAAAGGAGAGTGCAAATATGCAACGCAGAGGACATCTGGCAGCAGTAACTGCTTGCCAGGGATGGGTCAGAATCTCCCATCATTTGGCATCTTAGTATGGGGACAAGACAATGTAACCTATTCTTCTATTCAAGTTATCAGCCTGGATACAAAAAACATATTGTAGCATATGGTTTTCCTGAGTGATCCAGTAGCCCGACTTTCAGAAGTTGCCAGTGTAAGTAGTCATACTCTCAGCAAATGATGAACAAGATCCGTGAAATTCCGGCACAGACAGAAATAGGATTGACTTGAAACTATCTGCTACTCTTTCAGAGACTTCTATCACACAGAAGTACTACAGGAAATCCCTCAATTATCTCCTTTTCAGAATACTGCAGTGGTTTTGCAGAGGGACATCTTCCTGAATACCACCAGCTCAGTTGTTCGATTGAGAAGAGCCGCAACGACAAGATGTTGCTTGTTCTTCTCATGCCTTTTCAGGAATATGAGTTAATTGCTCAAACCTGTATCTCAGACTGGGAAACTAGGAAAGGCCAGATAAGGTGAACAGTCCCCTTACTCACAGAGCATGATAGAGAAGGACAGGAGAGGTGGGAGGCAGTACCTCCCAGAACCTAAAGCCAGAACTTGTCCTCAGCATAAGCTGCAGTGCAGGATGGAGGTGACAACCCAGATGCTCCCAACTGCCAGAGTGCAGTATGACCCTTCCCACCCAAAGCCGCTAGTGCAGCTGCAATGCTTAGTGGTAATTATAGCTATTAAAATATATAATCTTTAAGGTGACTGAAGGACTAAGGGTGATGGATGCACCATCCTGACTTCAGCCCCAAGGCACCTGCAAAGTCACCTTCAATATGTGCCAGGGCTGTGTCAGCTTCTGCCATGCAAAGTGCTACAAAACCACATTTCCAGAGCCCTGAGTCTGCCTTTCCCTCCTCCAGCTTCGAAACCAAGGGGCTCAATGCAAACCAGCTACGAAGTAGAAGCTGGTTTGTCCCCATATTAAAGCGATTTTTGCCTGCTGACAGCAAAGTACTTGGGGCTCTGTATCATGCCGTAAAGGAAGAAAAGAAAAAAATCAGTGATTCCAAAATGCTACTAATTATTCATGAGCCTCATCAAAGACTCTGTGAGTCTTGTGGCAGTAAACACACCATGTTGCTTGCCACTGAGCCATCAGCCAAAGTTCCTCACTTGCATTGCCTTGCTGGGGAAACAGTAATAAATAAATGCAGATTTAGAAGAAAACTGTTCAATAATGACATCTTATCCAAAATTTATTGGTCTAAAATACAGAGGGGAAAGAAGGAGCTTCCACAACTCATCCAGCTGCAACAAGAGGAAGGCTTTACATCCACCTACCCGTGCACCAGGCCCCAAGCTCCGGCTGGATCCTGCCCCTACGTGTCATTGCACAGGGGGATCATGGAGAGATTTGTGAGTGTAAATGCAATTGTCAGAGCTAATCCAGATTCCTTGCATTGAGCAAAGGCGTGATTGTTGAAGGACACTTAGCAGACAGCTATCACAGGCAGCAAATGTTTAAAAATGCTGCAAGCCCATTATTCATCATACCAATGAACGTAAAATCAACCAAAATGCTATGATTTGTAGACAGGAATTTCACACTCTATTAAGGAAGAAAATTTATGATTTCTGAAAGCTAACATTAAGCCTAACCCATATATTTTTTTTTATTTAGGCCCTTCACATAGAATGGCTCTGTGTGTATAAAAGCAGAGTGCATACCTCTTTCAGGACATATTTATTTTGTTGTTTCCATTAAGGGTAAACTGTAAATATAACCCACAGCATTAAACGGTTTTCGTGTAACGAAGACATGAACCTGAGCACCAGTGCCAGACCCATTCAGCACAATGGGGTCACCGAAGCCAGTGGGAATCAGAATAAACCACACATTATATTCACCCCCTTTTTAAACCTTCTCAAGCCATGAATCACCAGTGCCAGTTGAATACAGACAGCGGTATCACATCAGCCACAAACTCAACTGGAGCATGAAGGAGACTTATCGCTCATCCCCCCCACTGCTCACAGCCAGCAGCTTTGAAAATCAGGCTCCTTACTCTGGTGATTAAATGCTACTTCAGTGCCTTCATTTAGGGCCCCCCATTGTGCAAAATGTGGCCTCCCGTTTTTATTTCATTGCACAAATTTCGTAGGCTTTAATGCATATTAAAACGCAAACCCAGCTCCTATGGAAGTGAATGGAAATATCCCCATTGACTTAAATAGAGATTGGATCATGCCCAGGAACGAGTCCAAAAGCAATATTGACTTTGTGAGGCTATACATACCTAGAACTTCCTAATATTCTTTTGTTTGGTTCAAATATAAAACATATATAATAAACCATGCTTGTCAAACAACATGAGACAGGTAACAATCCTGTCCAGGGCTTAAATTTTAATTTTCTGATGTTTTGAATGTACATATTTGAGGTAACAAATTGCTACTTCAAGATGCAGTTTCTGCAGTGAATATTTTATCTGAGTTCCCAGAGCAGTAAAATAGAATTAGAAAGCCAATCCTCAGCAATGCTATTTCCACTGACATTGGATTAACCTGCAAATATACCTTTTACTGTGTTATTACACACAATATCATCAACATCACAACCAGCCAGGTTCGTGACAAGGACATTCAACATGTTAGTAAATGTAATATATCCCCATGTAATCGACAAGTAGATAATATACAGTTTCTAAATCTTACTGGAAACAACATGCCACCATGTGTTTCAGGGGCAATTTCAAGTGTAGGCTCTTTCCAAAGGAGGGACCACCACTGCTGTTGTGCACACAGCACTGGGTGAACAGAGGGGCTACAAATCACTTCTGTTTATGGAATAAACCACCACCATGCAATGGTTTACACCAAGCCCGGCTAGTTGGCCTGAAATCCAGTTCAGGTACATATGAAACATCCTCTGAGGTCTTGGGCCAGCCAACAGCCCAGCTGAAATCAGTGATACTCAAGTGACTTGGACGGACAGTACAGTTGCAGATCAGGTCTGGCAGGGGTCATTCAATCAGGTACAGCCCCATCAGCACAACATGGGCATGACCTTGACACCAGGCTGGGGATGGTGCCCTGCCTGAGCAGGGACCCTGGCCAGCCTGCCTCAGGCTGTGAAACACAATTGTACGTCATGTACTACAGGTGGAAGAGAAGTTCAACTAATTAAATGTGATAATCAAGTTTAGGTATGGCCAGTGCCCCCTCAATCAAATAATTCAGAATAAATATATATGTATGTTTACATATTTGCCTATATTAATATATGAGGATATTAATATCTATTAATGTATGAATATTTTGTGTAGCTATATATCTGAACAACCACAAATATGGAATGTGTGTGTATATATATATACACACTTATATCTATATTAATAACGTGATTCAAAGGGTAGATGTTGTACACTGAATTAGCAGTGCCATCCATCATAGGGACTGGGTTTTCTCAGGTCTGATCGCAGCTCCCCGCATGTCCCAACAGAGGCACCAAAGCTGCAGAACTGTTGCCACGAGGGCAGGCTTCCTAGAAAAGCAGAATTTTAATGACACTGAAATACAGGCACATCCCAGATTACATGCTTGACCTTCTAGGTTACTTATATTTTGAGTTCTGAGATGACATCCTCTCTTCTTTACCTTCGTACAACTTAAATTTAATGCTACTGATTTCCTTTGCTTGCTTTATTTGGGGCAGAGGGAGAAGGCTTCCAACTTCACCTCAAAATGAGCTATCACTTAAATACAGCATCTTCAAGGTCACTTACACATCAATTCCAGAGCAATTTTCCAAACATATCATCAAGACAGTGAAACAGAGGCTTAGTCAAATAAATTCTCTATCTTCTTCCATTTATGAATTAAATAAGATGTGCCAACATTTTTACCTGTCTAGGCTTTATTACAGTTTCTGTATCTTCCATCACATCTCTCTACTTATTTAACGAAATACCCACATACATCTTCCTTTAATATTTTTTTTGCTTGGGTGTTAAAAAAAAAAATAATCTTACATAGATAAACAAATAACCTGCAATGGTCAACTCTGGAAGAACCAAATTGCCTTCACAAGCACAAGTACTATAAAGAGAGCCTCTCATTTATGAATAATCTCTGTCAAAGTTTAACTCACTCCATCACTGCCAAAACAATAAAACCCTGCAGTAAAACCAGGCTGAGAGAAGCCATGAAGCTCCAGCAATGACTAAACCACTGCCATGTACTGTTTCCTACTCACTACAAGTGCTTGAGAACAACGGGACAACCTGTGACACTGCTCTGACAAATGGGATGTGCTGACAGCCCACATGGCTTGAGCCATGTCGTTCATCTTTTATGACCAGGGGTAGTAGATCCACCTTCAGAGGCACAGCAAAATATGATGCGTATTCATGGGATAAGCCTTGTGCTATTCACTGGACACGTGCAGGATCAACTTTTCAGCCAAAGGGGCAAGAAAAACAAATGAAAAGTGCATTTTTGCACCTGTGGCAGGTGTCGTGCAAAATTCAGGCAACTTAAGCTTTTATAAAGGCTTTCAGGAAGATCTACTGTGGGAACACGTGCCTAATGCAACTCAGAAGAACAACAGTTGATGGTATAATTTCACTCAATTGAATATGCATTTATTTACTGTTTTTAAAGCACTTATGGCTACTGGTTTTCCAGCCACACATGAATTACAAACTCTGAATTCTCTTCAATATTATAACCTCTCTGTACACATTTATCCCTCTTTGTCTGTTTGTCCCTACAGCAAATAATGAATTCTGCCCTGTTTTCTGAGCACCACCAGGATTACAAAACTGTGGTGTGCCTTGTGCCCACCTCTGCAGCCTTCCCAACCAAACCAAACCTGGGGATGGCATCAGCAGAAATCCTCCCGTTGCTAGCTCCAATGATGAAAGCTGTTAAACCTTGATAATAACCTGTTTGTATGAAGCACTTTTTCTCGAAGGGTCTGGCCAATGCCCAGAGTAACCCAGATTTTCTGTACATCCTCTTTAGTAGATTAATAAAGAGATCAAAGCCGGAACTATGTGTCCTCTGCGAGGAGTAGTAAGAAGCTATTTTAAAAAGAAGGATTTGCTCCTGGTTATTTTCGAAATGAGATCAGAAGTGGAGCAAAGCTGAAGCAGGAAGAAGAGATGCAGAAAAAAGGCAAAGGATGCTTAAAAAGATTATGATAGAAGTCCTGGCAAAGGGACTTCTGTGCAGAGTCCTCTTCCTTTACATGGAGCTCTGTATCTTTTGTACTGCCTACAGTATGAGAGATTGTTTTGAGAACCCTTCTGCAAAATCTGTGCCAATCTGCTGCAGGTGGTGGAGAGGAAGGTGAAGGGAAGTGGATGCAGCTCTGCAGGGAAGCCTGGTTGCTGGGGGAGGCTACCCTGGAGAGTGAGTGATCCCTCATACTGAGGAAGGCAATAGTGACCTTCCCTAGCTCCAATTACAACATAAACAGGCACTGGCTCTTCTGATGGATCTCAGGACGGCAGTGTTTGCTTGGGATGCCTGACCAGAGCAGACAGTAAGTGTCTTTTTTTGGGAATATTCTACCTAGTAAATGTCTTTCACCTTTTAGTTATATATAGTACACTGGAAACGGAGTATTATTATATGTTATACTGAAAATAGAGTAATCCTCCTTTCCCTTTGTTGCTGTTTCTCTCAGCCACAGGAAATGGGCAACCCTACATAAAAAGTCACATTAACCCTGAAATCTGTCTGTTAACTTTCTATCCAAATGTAAAGCCAGAAGAACAGTCAAAAAGGAAAGAATACCTCTGAAAGGGGTTTAACAGCTCCATTGCACTTGAACATGAACACCACAGGGAAGAGGGGATTGTGATGCACAGAGCGAGCATCAGCGCTGTAACACCCTGCACAGCACAGCTGTGTTTCCTCTATGTTTCCAGGTACCATGCATGACTCTGGTGTCTATTTTACAAAGCATGTCAAAAAATTGGCAAAGATTTTAAAAGAAGAGCTCCAAAACCAGTATCAGCAGCAGGGACAATGATTTACAGTAAGAGAGTTTATGATTTCAATCTGCTAAGGTTATTAAAAAGAAGATGGAGAGGCACCTTGATGAGAAAAATCCATGCAAAGTTCAGGGGCAAATATTACTGCGAAGTAAAGGGCTCTTTAATCTAACAAAATAAGGTGCAACAACATCTAATGATTGGAAACTGAAGCCAAGGAAAATAAAATTAGCAATCAGCTTGATACCCTTCTTTATTATTTATTTTTCTACAGCAGGTGATTAATTCCCAGAACAATTTCTTCCTACCTCTAGACATCTGCAAATGAGGGCTACAAACTGCTGGGGAAGAAACATTTCGTGGCTAATGTAAGCTATGCTTCAGTTACAGAAAAATCACTCAGTAAAGAGGTATAAAAGTGATATATAACAGAGATATTCCAACCCCAACTATTCTATGATTCTACGATTCTATATAAAAGAGATTAAACCAAATGATCTTGTCTCTTTTGGCTTTAATCAGTATGGATCTGTGAACACTGTCCTGCTGTTATCTCTGAGGAACTTGGAGAGAGGAGGTTCACTGGATGGTGCTGGGCTGCTGCAGCGCTTCCCACCTGCCCATCTCCACTCCCATGGTCACTCTTTGGTTGACCAACAGCCTCTGCATTGCCATCCCAATGAAGGGGAGGAAACACACCTAACCAAGAAACAGGTCCTGGTGTCTTCTCATTTATGAGGGCACACAAGAAACCAAAAAGCCTGTTCTGGAGA
Source organism: Nestor notabilis (assembly GCF_000696875.1). Taxonomy (NCBI): domain Eukaryota; kingdom Metazoa; phylum Chordata; class Aves; order Psittaciformes; family Psittacidae; genus Nestor; species Nestor notabilis. The sequence goes on along the minus strand of NW_009936097.1, from coordinate 38,011 downwards.
TGTGTGCAAGGCATTAAAAGCAGCACATCTGCTGTTTGTGACAACTCATGAGCCTGGAGCAACACCCACTGCTTCTGTCCAGGCTGAGCACTGGGAGGGATATACCTGTACTGCAGGGGTGGCAGGCACTGAACAGCCTGGACCCCTTGTGTGTTTGAAGAGGAACCATTCTATGATTACAGGAGGCTCTCAGGCAGCCAACCTCATGGCTTTGTAGAAACAATCAATTGCCCTTGTGTCGATTTGAGTGAATTTTCCAGTGGATAAGGGCTCTCCAAGCAGTACATATTTTGTCAGTATTGCCAGTGATGCTGTAGCAGAACCTCACTGGTTTGCAAGGCAACACACTCCGTGTTTCCCAGCAAAACGCAGACTGGATGCACTAAAACCTGAAGTTTTATCTAAACCTATTTGGAGAACTCTTCCTCAAGTCCAGAAAATGTTTTTCCTCTGTATCACACTGGCGAGGGTACGAAACAGTCAGCATGTGAAAAAAGAGGTGATTTATTTTGAATCAGGACTACTGCTTTAAACTGCCCAGAAGCAAAGCATTTCCATTTTTCCTAAGTACACTTTTAGGTGTACTGCCTCTTCTCTAGAGAGACTAAAGAAGACATCCCCTCCCTTTCATCCTTCATGCCCAGAGGGTGTAAAACCACCTCAAGCTGCTGCTTCTGCTCTGGGCAGACATTTCAGTGGCTGCAGCAGAAAATAATATAAGAGGTCTGCCTGAAGGCCAAAATCTTGTTCAAACCACCTGTCAGCGTCAAAAAGATTAAGAACATCTCTTGCTGTTTGCTTGAGAAGTGCTGGGATTTCCGTTTCCCTTGTTCAACAGACACAAGAGCAGGTCTGGTCGCCCTCCTAAGCACGAGAACGGTTCTTGCACCCTGCACCTCTTTCACTAATGGGGAATTACCCACCGTAAAGCAGCCCCCATAAGACACCCTTTCCATAGATGTTGAACCACTACAGGTAAACCAAACCAGCATCGTGTTTTCACACATACTATCATCCCAGTATTATCCAAGGAAGGCAACAACCATCTGTGCATGGCTGGTAACTGACGGCTGAGAAGCTGCTATCTACCAACTCATACCACAAACCACAGAGCAAACTCCTGATGCCTTCATCTGAGCTGTCAAGCTAGGCGGACACTGATGAACTGGGTCTGGCTCTTCCAGTAACTGAGACCTGAATTTGCAGACCTGCAGAATGAGCAAAAAGGGCAGGACAGTCCAGTCCAGTACAATTCAGTTCAGTCCAGTCCAGTACAATTCAGTTCAGTCCAGTCCAGTCCTTGACTACATGGTGAATTTCACTGTAGCCCTACTGAAGTAACTGCAGAGTTTAGTCTTTTGAAGCCCAAATGCGCTGGCCAAGGAGCCACCTACTTAGAAATCATCAGCTCCTAAGTCACTTTTTGCACTTCACTGACCCAAAAATCCTGCCCTCAATGTAATTCAAACACTCTCACCTTCCTTAAAAGTTGGGAGGGGGGTGTTCACGGTCTTTTTTTGTGTGGAAGACAGTAGACTGCTCTCACAACTTTCTCTGAACCTCCTTTTCTCATTTCCCAGCATCCATCCCAATAGCTTAGATCTTTCACCAAAGACAATCGTAAGTGTTCAAAGATCACCCACAACTAAGCTGACTCTCTCCCAGTATAGCAAAAATAGCCACAGAAATTGCCAAAAGCAATCCCAGATGCTTCTAAGCATCTTTCTAATAGGAAGGTCTTAGAGACAGCTACAAGCTTTGCATGTGTCCTGGTTTCAGCTTAAACCACAGCAGCGCAGGAGTCACCTCACCTACAGCCATATCTGTGATTGCAAATAGTAAAAGAGCTAGAATTCATTTCCATGTTGGATTGTTTTCCAAAACCCCTTGAACAAACTCATGGTAACTCCAGCAAAAACCTGAGTATGATCATTAAGATAGTCAGAACTTTAATTTTCTACCTTGCAGAGAGGAAATGGAGCTGGAGTTAAAATGGCAAACCTAGCACAGACCCTGCACAAGCAGACCATGTTTATACTTCTGTTTCACTCTCCATACCGTACGTGATAATAAAGCCAAGCTTTAGAGAGTATAAGGGAATATGCTGGAGTATATTGGTAGAGAGCACCATTCTTTTAAGCTTGGGGAAGCATTAGTCTGACATTTGTCTTCAAAAAATCTTCCACTGGTAGGACACTCTTCTGCAGACAAGAAAACAGAAGGGAGTGGGAAGCTGAGATACACAAGGGACTGTGGCAAAACAGAGCAGTACATAAAAGCCTTAATGCGGACAACCCTATCATGATCACTGGGAATGGTGCCAGTGACTTGGTGGGTGCTTCCTTTTGGCTCTGAACAGAGTGAAGCAAATAAATGTGCTCTGGCTGCTGCTCTCCAAAATCAGCCTTTCATGTAAGACAGAAAACTCAGCCCTTATACTATCAGAGTCTTCTGAATCATGGTACTTTCTGCCAGTTTTCCCTGCCCTGTTCCAGGAGATGTGGATCTACCCAAAATGCCAAGAAGCGGAGTGGGCAGCCTGGCACCCAAGGGATGCTGAGACATCAGCATCCACCCAGATGCTCTCTTGCTTATTCGGGGCAAGGCTCTGATGCACTCAGTAGCAGTCAATACTGCATTCCCCAGCTGGTGTGTATGTACATGCACATAAACTGCAGCAGCTCAATTTTAGAGTGTTTTATAATAAGGCGGACTAAGCTCCCTAAAGAGGTGGGGAAAGTCAGCGTCTTGATAAAGTAAATAATGAAATGCTGCAGTACCAATATACTCTGTGTGATCCCTTGAGGGAAACCACAAGCATGAGCCCTAATGAAATAAGACATAGCAAATAAGGTCTTTGCTGTGGACAAAACCCTTAAGTGCTCATTATGCACTGCGGCGACTTCTATCACTTTATCACACTCATTCATCTTGGTGAAATACTGTATATACATACAGACCGATACGGTACGTATAAAAACACATACACATACTCCTGCAGATACATATCTTCCAAATGAAAGAGGGCAAAAGAAAAAGTGACTTATTTTCATTTCTGTAAATAGCCAGACCACAAATGCATAGTATGCTTTCGCTGCATGGACTGCCTTAAAAATCCATCACTGTATGAAGTTCAAAGCTTTCATAAACACTTAGCATTTGAATTTGCATTTTTGAATATTTTAGCTTTCAAAAATGTCCTTGTATTTTACACTTTAAGTTCTTAAACACTCAGAAATACCAGTGTGGGCATTGCCTAGGGCTAATCGATAAGCTGCACTTAAGATAGAAAAAGTCTATTTGTCTATTTATACACAATTTTGAAATGGAGATTATATTTTTCACTGTTTGAAATGCATCAGTATAAGCAAATAGTAAAATTGAATTCAATTATTTATTTATAATGCAACTTTACCGACTGTGGAAGCAATAAACCCAACCAAACAAAGCCCAGGAAATTATCCCAGATCCAAGAGCAGGAGGAGGCATGGCTCCCTCTAATTGTGTTTCCTTTGCTCTTATCTCCTCAAGATCCCTGAGATTGTTTTCCAATTTTCATTTCCATTTCTTCCATTAAATGCCTCTAACCTATGAACTCCATTTACTGCCACCCATTTATCTTCCATTCTTAACTGAGATGTAACGTGTCCACTTGTCCAGTGCTGAGCACTAGAACTCTGACAGCATGCTTGATAAATGCTGGCTCCTTCAGGAAAGCTTACTTGGGAAAATGCAATTCAAAACTCAACTCCTGAACAGGTGAGTCAGTTCCACTACACTGTAAAGTCTGTTCCATTAAACCTTAGAAACATACTGTGGTGAGGACCAAAATCCCAGTAACAAATACTAATATCTTTGGGTTTATTTGCTTTTTCTGCTACAAGATGGGATTAGATTTGTTTTGACCCTGGGAGGGTGTAGGGTGACAGGGCCAGTGAGAAGAAAAAATACAAGGCGGCTTTCAGCAGTCAGTTGTTTTTTTACTTTCAGATAGAATAATTTCCAATGTGGTGGTTTGCAATCAAACTCCCTCCCCTAGGACTCAGTGTACAGGAGTTTTTGAAGGATGGCATTGTTTAGAAAATAGTTAGACCTTATACAACATCACTTCAGGAGCTCTTGACAAACATTAATATAACTCCCAGCAGCCAGGTCCCTCTGCATTATTTAACAGAGGAGTATCAGAGTGTCAGAAATACAGCAGAAGGGAAAGAATAAAGCTCCAGCTACCAAGCAGTCATTTTAATCTCACGGAGTAATGCTAAACTAAAGCAGAAGAGAACTGAACAGCAATATCTTAGCCTCTTGGAGCAGTAAAGTAAAATTAGTACAGCACCCCAGGCTACCATTAAATTGTAAAACTTAAGAAAACATATTGTGGTCAGGCATTCAACCTCTCAGAATAAACAGATGAATCACTCCATGCTTATTCTAAATGACTAAATGTTTGCACCACTGATACCAAGTGAAACACAAATTCGCTGGGATCCTGAAGGTGAACATCCAAGAGGAAAATTTGTCATTCAAAACCATCATAGTAGGGACTAGGCTGGAAAGATCCATGGCCAAAACACCTGAACGGAGTGTTCTCCTATTTCATATTCCAGAGGTGTGACTGCGAATGGTGCCGACATACCCCAGACAGCTTCAGCTTAAGTGCCCCAAGGCTGCCCAGTGGCAGCATCACCACACACTGCATAAGCGAGCACCAGGCATCTCCCTAAATACTCCCTGGGGTCACTGCAAAGTGGAAACAGGGATCCAAGAAGGTTGAGGCAGTTTGAGCAATGTCCAGAGACAGGCAGGAACAAAAACCACAAGCTGCTCTATCTTAGGGTTGGATCTAGCTCATCTTTAAGCTCCCTTACAACCTAACCATTCTATGATAAAAAAAAGGTGACAGACAAACCAGCTCTTCTCCCTGTTTTGCAGTAAAGTGCCCAAGAATTTAACCAAGGAGTATTTTGCTATGTATGGGTCGCCATACAGCGACAATCAGGTATTCACATGGCTCCCAGCTGAGCAGAAAATTAAACTTTATATTACAGCCATTTATAAACTGAACATTACACTGGAATTAACTCACGGTGCCTCACTGTGTCTGGATGTCTGACAGACACAGTGAATCCCACCTAAAGACCATGTCACCACTGCCTGCATGCCCAAGTTGAATCTCAAAGGCTACTGGATAGCTGTTGGCACTGGAAGAGATCAGTTTAAAGGATCTCTGTTACCTGGCACTGTGACAGCAGCACAGACTTTGCCTTAACCTCAATTCACAATTCCAAGAGGAACTGCTTTCAAGGTTTCCGCATGTCACCAGAGAAGATGCTGGGAAGACAAGACAGCGGTACTCTGGCTGGTCAATAACTTCTAAGCAATGCACTGTGGCACACAAAGCAAGGTCCTTGCGAGGGTCTTGAAGGCACAACTTAATAGTAAAGCAGAGGTTAAGAATGAAGAGAGACCATGTATGTTCATTGCAGAAAGCATTGCTCCAAGGACAAAATGAGAGGCAAAGCAGCAAT
>NW_009936097.1:0-32452 GCF_000696875.1 Nestor notabilis | reverse complement strand
GCATTCCTGGCATGAGTATGCCTCAACTCGCTACCAAACAAGCATCTGGTGCCACCTAATTAAAACACCAGTTCCAGGAGGTGACACCCAGCATCATGAATCAAAAGGAACATCTGCTAATTCTTACAACAGCCAGACAAAACAAGCCTAAAAAAGGCAAAACAAACAGGCACGCATACACATTACTAACTTTGGCACTGGCATCCCGACTGCAAGCAAGAACTGTATGAAATTCCCACATTGTTAACCAGTGGATCTTCAGTTTCACTGAGGGACTGTGCAAATTTCCTACAACACATGTTCCGCTGCTCAGTGGGCAAAAATGGATCACGTTTGACAAAAGTGGGTAAACACGCTGCAGCACACACAGCACTGCACCGAGGAGAGGAGGCCTCCCTCCAGCTCTCGCAGTCTAATGGCACAGGCTATTAACTCAGATAATTAAAGGACTGGAGACTGCAGAAATCTCAGTACATGCATGGTCTATAACAGCACAATGCAGGATGTGTTTTCCCCAGTGACAAAGAGATGCTTTATTTTTATATTTGCTATAAATAATTGTGGGTTTATTTTAAATAGGTATAGATAATCAGGCATTTACATGGTTTCCAGCAGAGTAGCAATATTAAGCTACTACGTTACAGCCATTCATAAACTGAATACTTCACTGGAATTACTTTTTACTGTCATTATTATCCAACAATCTCTACCATATGTGTTGTTACCGCAGCAGTAAAATGATTAGATTCTGAGCATTGCTGGAAATCTGTACGTAACACCACAGAGGTGAACCCTGAGCAAAATCAAGTGTTTAAGGAGAACTTCAGATGGTCTCTTATGCTGAACCCTGCGGGCTCCTGAAAACATGGCAGGGGCACAGTCCATGGACTCAGTTCTGCCATCTTCTACACCAGCAACATCCCAGGTACGTGGTTTGACCCTACCAATGGGCCTACCGTATACATGTATAATAGCATTTCTCAAAGCACCTCATTTAATACATAATCACATTAGCTCTTTGGTTTTTCTTCTTTCCTCTTCCCGTTACTCTTACACAAACTTGTTGCCTATCTTGCTTTGAACTTGTCTGGGGTTTTTTTGTGCTTTACTGTAAGACCTTACACGCAGAGGTTGTGTTTAAGCTGAATGAACCCTCTGGAATATAACTTGACTTCCTTGCTCTGTTACTGATTTTGAAGCAACATTTTGTATGAAAGAGGTAATCACAAACTGAGCAAAAGGACAAAACATATTCTGCATCAACTCCAGAGATCATTAGGTCAATCTGGTGCCAAGGGTGGAGATACACGAAGGCACTTTGGAAGAACTGCAGAAGGAGAATCTTACAGAAACCTCTAATGACCTATCTATGTTCAGCCAAACAAAAAGAAAGAGATGGGTTTGGGTATTTTTTCCCCCCTATGATGGAGAGGAAAATAGGGATTTCAGGAAGGGATAATACACAAGCTGATTGCAGCAACTTGCAAATGAAGTAGCAGGGGGTGTCTGGGAATAGATACCAATTTTCATTCCAACCGGAATGGAAGTTTCTATATTAAAAGGTATTATTTCTGAGCAGTCAGCACGGAAGGAGAAGCTGATGCAATAAAACACGTGAAATTTCTAAGTGATCAGGACCAGAAAGAGAAGGGAAGTAACTGAGGCTGCAGCCTTACTAAGTACTGAGATGAGGGGGATATGGAGAAGACACAGCTGCCAAGGCGGGCGCTGAACAACACACTTCAGAGATAAGAGGCACCAGCCATTCTTCGAAGCAATCGTAGCTGCCAAGAGCTACAGAGAAAAGAGAGAATTGAAGGGGATAGAGGAGTCAACTGCAGTGAATATGAAAACAAGTCAAGGCCAAGGACAGGCATGACGCTTTGGGATTTGGCCAGGAGGTGATAATTTGTGGGTTTAGTCAACTGCAATCTCAGTGGAGCAGAGAGGGCAGAAATTCAACAAGAAAAGAGAGTTGGCAGTGGGAAGATGAAGGCAGCCAGAATACAGAGCAGGAATAAGAAGCTTGGGTAGGAGGGAAAAGGAAAAAGGGCGCCTGGCAGCGGAGATATGCTTGGAGAACTGTGGATTTTTTCCCTGTCCAGGGACACAAAGGCAGATCTGAAAGTTGAAGTGACGCCAAGAAAGAAAACAGGGTTAAGAGAGGTGGCACGAACAACAACGGAAGGAGGCCACAAGGGATCGAAGTCAAGAGTGGGAAGAATAAGGTTTGTTCATTGTAGGTCTCACATGGAAGAGCAAAGAAGATAATTTCCATCCCAAAACAATATAGGTTGCTACTCCTGGCCAAGGGGAAGAGCTGTGCCCTCCTACTGCATCTTCCTTGGTTGGCCCTCTGAGGCCTCTGCGTGTCAGCAGTTTGGGAAAAGGCTTTCCCAAATTTCTCACAGAGCAATGGCATCCTTTCACATAGTCTGTTTTAAAATCTGAACTACATTTACATAGCACCTAGGTTAGACAAGGTACAGTATCTTCCTATCCGTTCTGATTTGAGCTCTGTCTGGCTAGAAGAAGCAATGACTTTGACTTGCTGCCATCTGCACTTACTACACTGATGGGGGAATAACATGTACCATTCCCAAGAAGTCTATTTATTTGCCTGAATTTCCATTAAGACTACAGCAATAACCTCTAAGCAAATATTGCATGAAATCATAATACCATTCACACCAATCCTAAGTCTCTCATGCCCTCGCAAAAAATCCAGATCTCAACCTCTGGTTTTAAAAGTCTGCTGGAAGGGCACCTATAAATCTTCTCCACTGGTCACAGTAACATGCATGTGTCAACCAGATCACAGTTCACACTATATTTATTATCAGCTTCAGGATACGAATTGTTATGGTATTTACAGACTGCAAAAATACGACAGTTTATAGGGCAAAAACTTGTGCTATGATTAGACAAGGACAACAGCATTACAACCACAATTACAAAAAGGCTGCACTTCCTGACCCCAGCAACAAAAGAAGAGTTGAAGGGAAAATCTGTGTAATATTTTATATCCTGAACTAATTAAAGATCTCATTCCCTAAACAGCCAGATAAAAAACATAAGCAGTGTCTCTAGATGAAGGATTCCTATTTTGATGGTTACTGTAATGAGCACATTCCCAAAGGAAACAGCCAATAAAATGCATCTCCTATCTGGAGGATGCTGAAGAGAAGTTGGACTTTTCTTAATTTTACAGCAATTCCTTATTGCATCATATCAGCCTCTACCAAAGGTCTTCGTTCATTTTTTCTGTAATGAATTTGGAGACTCAGAAGAAAAATTCCATCCCATCTCAGTGTGCTAAATTTCTCTCCTTGACTTAGAGTTGACAATGATACAAATAAAACACCATTTTCACATCACTGTATGCAGTTCTAATTAAAATTTATTAACTTGAGAGAAACTATCTCCTTATCACAAATGGACACTAGAACAAAAATGCCTTTCATTGTGTTACTAAGCTGATGTTTCAGATGGACCCTTCACTACAGCTCACTGTAGCTCAATTGCCTAGTGGAAAATTAGAGTGATGTTTCCCTTCTGTCCCTGCCTTTCCTTTCATGTGCATTGTGCCTCAGGCAAAAAAGATCACACTAGTGCCTTCTGCAAAATTTTATACCTACAGTCTGATGTGTCTGCTATATAACTCTCAGCCTTCCTTATCGAACTGCTGGACCACTTAGGAAAAATACCTATGTAATTGCCCACCTCTCATAATAAGAAAAGCAAATACCAGGGGCCAGGCTGGGATGCCTGAGCTCTAGACAATGTGCACCTTGCAAGGATGTTTGCAGTCACTGTTACAGAAGTGAGAGCAGAAATTAAAAGAGCCAGAGGGAGAGCACAGAAAAGTAAGACAATCTTCTTAAAGGACTTTCAGAAAAGGATTAAATTTAAAATGCCAATGAGTACCATGACAGGGAATGATGGAGGGAGCTGAGGAAGTAAACTGTAAAGCAGGAGAACACAATACTCCATAGTTCAAAGAGAAACAGCTGAACATGTTGGGTAGATCGACAAAGACGTTATTTGAGATAATGTAACCTGCCTACTGATAAGGAGACAGAAGAAATTAAGAAAATCCTTCAGAGAACCTGTTTGAGGGACTTGAAGGATTGTGCTGGAGGTGTGATTGCAAATGAAACTCCCTAATCCAGGATAAGAGTGATGAAGTAGAAGATGCCACCAGAGCAGGAATCAGACTGAAGAGAGAGACATGCTGGGGAGGGGGTGAAAAAAATCCACCCAAGATTTCCCAGGTTAGATGGCAGAAGAGAGCTGTGGGACAAACGGCTGGTCAGCCAGGCAAGGCAGGATGGGGCACAGCTAAAAATAAGAATAGGAAGGAACCAGCAGCACTCTCAGCAGTGTAACTCTTTAAATACAATTTTACATGTGGGTTTTATTCATCATGTCTCTCTTGCATGGGGTGCAAAGGAATGGGGACCACAGGCAATAAATACAACTGTTGTGACCATTGTAACCACTTAATTATTTTTTTTTCCTTAAAGAATAAAACTGAAAAAAATAAAGGCAGAAGTGGCAAGGAGGTGAGGAGAAGGTTTTTTCTCCTTGGTGGGGAAGAGACAGGAGCGTAGTTTGCCACTGGCTAAAGCACAGTGAAGCACAAAAAGGGGAGGCTTCCCAAAGGGGGAAGGCTCACTGGGCTGAAGTAGTTAAAGAGGGAACAGAAAGATTATCAAGAAAAGCAGAGCAAGGAATCAAATTGCTTCAGTGATAAAGGACATTCAAGGTGAGAGACAATACACTGGAATAAGTATTTACCGTAGCAGATTGAGTGGAGCAGGATCATTTACGTGAGCTTTAAAAAGTAGTACAAACACAGCAAGCAATTACACTGCAATAAATAAACCAGTGGTGCCCGTGCAAATGAGGATGCCTGACACAGTGTGCACAGAAGATATGGTCATTGCCAGAAGACTTCATAATCACTCCCTGGGGCCCGACTTTGAGGGGCCCTGAGGGTGGAACAGGGATGTCATCTCCATCATGGGCAGAAGGAAGCAATTGCTCTCCTGCACAGCCCTTCCTCTGCTAATCTGCTGCACACAGATACAGAACAACAAATGCCTGAACACAGGAAAAAAGGATGTTTTCAGTTCTTTTTCTCACCTCCTTGAAGATAACCTACAAAGTTATGCAAACACTGCATTCGTTCAGGGTGCTGATCATGAAAATCAATCCACCTCTATTTAATAGGATTTGGCAATTAGCCACATCCAGGTTCCAGTAATTTTTTATGGCTTCCCAACCAGCCTTCAAACAATATTGTAAAAGCACAAATATTCTCAAAATCATAACCCTGCCACATGATGTGTGTCCCACCATTTATAGCTATTACAGGCTCAAGAAGACCTCTGCCCTACACATGGATTCCTCCTTGTGTATGTGCTGTTGGCCATGGTAAAACATCTCTGAGTTTGGTCTCATGGAACATGGCAATTTTCACGCATTATCTAACATCGCCAGTTCTTAACTCATCTTGTCAGCTTGACCAAAGACCCCCACCAAACTCCTGGCAATCCCACCACCTATTCTGGCTGGTAGCACTCCACAACAAACCAGTCCATCCCATCCCAGGTTATGCCTCCTCCGTTGAGAGCACACTTCTCTGGTCAGGAAAGGCTGAAAGTTGGTAAGGACAAACAGTTCATAGAATCATAGAATGGTTTGGGTTGGAAAGGACCTTAAGAGCATCCAGTTCCAAGCCCCTGCCATGGGCAGGGATGCCTCACCCTAGAGCATGTCATCCAAGCTCTGTCCAACCTGGCCTTGAACACTGCTGGGGATGGAACATTTACCACTTCTTTGGGCAACCTGTTCCAGTGCCTCACCACTCTCACAGTGAAGTAAAACCAGGCAAAAAACCACAGTGACATGAGAGAAAACAACTATCCTCTGTATCTCTAGCCCTAGTTTGAGTTCAGGAGCTCTCGGGTTGGTGCTGAGACTGAGGGTGATCTCAGGCACTGTAGACAGCAATTCTCAGTGGGAGGATGAAGTTTAGACAATTAATGAAGTTTAGACAATTAATTTAGAAAATTAATGTTATTGAAAATCCATCATTTTTACTCCTTTATGACAGGGCTGATCATAAAACGCAAACCAAAAGTGTCCTTCATTTCACGGCATCCCTGGAAGTTTCTAAGCAAGTCTAAAAACCCTCTTTTATTTCACTCCTCATTTAAAAGTCTTCCTTTGGCTGCTTAGTGTCTGGGAGATAAATTGGATAGCTTTATACCTAGCTGAAAAGAAACCACACTGGACCCAAAAGATGGACTCAAAGTGACGATTCCTCAACCCTTGTTGACTGCCCCTCTCCAAGCGCCGGCTGAATTGTGACTGTATGGTTGTGCTGGAGCCTTTTGCAAGGGATTGCCTGTCAGAGTCGCTCCAGAGGTGTGCAGTGCTTCGCCTTCACTGCCTGCCTCCCAGCAGCATCTCTTCCTAATAACCTGCAATTTATACTTGCACAAAGCACTTACCCACACAGCACTTCTGGGTCCCACGTTTCGTGTTGTACTGCAAGCTGTCTCTAAAAATCCCATCGCCTAAATTAATAGCACAAACTAGTGTTTGACATTAACAGGGCATCTTTTACCTACTCTTTGCCTATTTATGATGAGGCTGGAAGAGGATCGCACCTTCTCAGAGATACAGCTTATACACAGCTACACTCATTAAGCTAAAGAAAAGCCTTTGTCTTCTTTACTCACAACCATAGTGACTTTGTCAAACTGTCAGTCTCAACTGAAAACAATCCACGTATTGATTGGCACTGGGATGGGTTTTTAAAGCTGGCAGGAGGAAAAGCTTTTTCCCACTTGTAAGTTCAGTGAATTTGACAAAGACATGTGCTTGGACAACTGCATCTCTTTTCACAAAGTCAGTTTTCAGAATAAAATCACCAGTAAAGGCTTTTTCCTGACAGTCACAAATAATTCCAGCAGCATAGTTATAAAGCGTCTAAAGATGTTTTGACCTGTCTTGAAGAACCTGTGTGACATCTTTGGCTCTTATGTAATAGACAAGGATTAAAAGCACGGTTACCAGCATGAGGAGTTACTCTTGGAAGCTGAAATAACAGGCATGCCAAAGAGATATATAGAAAAATCCAGAAAAAAACCCCATCCACAGCTTCAGGAGCCTCTCACAGGGAGTTCCCAAAGCAGAGGCTACAGCATCTTTCTCCAACCCAGAAACTGGGTGTTATGCGTTGTCCGTACGACACAAAAACTCCCATGAGAAACAAGATGCTCATATCCCCACCTCAGCAACATGTAGCTGTTGAGAAGTAAGTGACATTTTATTGAAGAGAAAAAAGAAGAAACTGCAGCAATGGACTTCTCTAACCTGAATACAGCTGGGAGGTTATAGAGCAAACTGAAAACAAATCATGCAGTCCAAAAGGTAGTACCTTTCACCTTTCATTAATCAATACCTTAGCTCCTCCAAGTCTAAAAGCCTCTTTATGTACCATCTTATCTTCTTGCTCCTCCAAAGAATGCATCTCCATGCTGACCGCTAATATACCATACCCACGTAGCCACACCAAGCTGGAAATACACAACCTTTCAAACCACAAACATACAGAAAGCCTGCATTCAAGCTTATCAGCATTACTTAATCACATGTTAAATGAGCTAAGAATTAACAGTTAACACATGAAAAAAAGTTGGCTTTCCATCAAAAGCAATTATAATTAATTCCTAAGAAACGTATTTCTGGATGCCAAATCAGATGGCAGAATCAACTGGGGGATAGATATGCTCCTTCCACAGCTCCACTCGAAATTCTAATTAAGACCAGAAATACAAAAGTGGTTATGGAGGAAAGGTTAATAGAAGAGGAAGAAATCTCAAGAGAAACCATGCCAGATACTCAGTCCCTCTTTTTGGCTCTTCCACACATTTTCCCCTTAATAAACAGTCCCTAGGGACACAGATACGTGAACACACGCAAACTCTTATCACATGGATACGCTAGCAAAAATAAGATGACCACAAAATCATGTGCTCTGCCATCCTAGAGATCACAGACAAACTGGCTTTGAAATATCGGTCTCTACCGTAGTCAAAACTCAGCTGCGTCAGAAAAGCCAATATCCTCGGGTTACTGGGGAATGGAGAGACAGGAGAGATCTCTCACTCTGAGGATGCTGAGTGTGCAACCTGCTCCCTGAGCCACAGCAATGAAGAACAATCACAGTTCAGACAACAGGATGACGGTGCACAGTTCAGAAAAACAAGGAATGCTTTTCAGCTAAAAAACCCCTTTCTTTTGCACAGATTCTCCTGAAATATTCATAAGACAAAGACAATTGGTACAAAGGAAAGAAGCTTTCTAGACAAAACCATCTGCAGATTGGGGAAAAAAGAGAAAAATAAGAGGTGAGTGCTTCTAGCCATGTTTCTCAAAGCTTACAGTCTCCCAACAAGGATGCAGAAAGGAAGCTCGATATACAGGAGAGGAGAAGACTTCCCTGATCTTCCTGAGATACGTAACCACTGTAAAACCCCAAGCCTGGGCTGGGTGGCCCCAGTTTCCAATTCTGACTAGGTTTGCAAACAAACCACCTGATTTCAGTAGCTCTGAGGCATGAACTACCCCCTTCATTTCAACTGCAGGTATTGCAAATACCAGAACTAATGCCTTCGATGCCATTTAAGATATTTCCCTCTTGAAAGAATATTCTCTGGCAAATCACCCCAGGCAGACCCACCCCAAGAATGGTGTGAATGGAATCTGGGTTCACCTAACAACTCAAATTCATTTTGTAACGAAACACTAGTCTTATTTAATGTTCTTCTTTCGGTGACTCAGATGTCATTCAGCTGGAAATAAAGTAGCACAAAAGTTCCACTTGCCTGTGATTTCCATAAATATTTAGCCTGCTTAACGAAAGCACTGTGTGTAAAGGTATCTTCAGGATTATTCTACACTTGTCACCTTATCAGGAGAAATGCTTCCTTTCCTATTATTTATCTTGCATAAAGTGAGCCATAGTGCTAGTTGCTTTATTTTTTCTTTTCAAAGATTAATTTATTGGAAATTCTCTCTCTGCATTAAGATTAATTTAAGCCCACAAAAATTGATAAACTTTGTTATTGGCCTTGATCCATGCTACCTTTTAAATCTTTGGATTTTCACTCCAGGGCTCTGATTAAAGAAAGATTCATTCCAAGTACCTAAAGTAATCTCTACTTACCTCTCTCTCTCTTACACACTACTCTTTTGCAGTATAATCCATTTTATGCTTTCAGTTATAAATACATAGTTCTGTCTACCTGGCACTTTAGGTAACAGAGGTCCCCATAGAGCATGGTCTCCTTTGACCATGTTTAATGTCAATCATGGGTACCTTCTCTTACTGATGCTGGTCACCTCACCCTTGGTGTAAAAGCAGAGGGATGAAATACTTCCACATAAAGGCAGAAAACCAGATATCATGGCTTGACATCAGGTCTCCACACCTCAATAAAACACCATAAATAAAACATTATAAATCTATGAGGTTTGGGATCCAACCTGGTGAAAACTGACATCCAGAGAAATGGACAAACTTGACTCAAACTGAGGTTATTTCATGCTTTATTTCTACTATTCTTTTAATTAACTGAAACAGGATAGCCAAGTGCTATATACAACACTTGCTGCCAATGAAAGCTAGGAATCCAAGTGCAGGGTTTCTGTAAAGCTACTTTTCCAACTATATGATTTTTATTTTCCTTTTTAAATTAAAAACCAGCACTCTGGAGAATTTCTGATGCCACAGGAAATAATTATCTGTAAACAAGAAATCTGTCCAGCTTGCAATACACACTAATGCCCAGGTACCAACATAGTTATACACTGAGAGTTTTAACTTCATTGGGCATATAGTTGAATTTACACATACACAGGTACATAATTTATGTCAAGCAGGCACTCAACCTAAGCTAATATTTAGTATTTTAGTGATGTAGGGCAACAAAAACCAGGTCACAAAAGTAGAAACTTCACAATACAATATTTATACCAATTGACTTTATTTTTTATGACACTTTGCAAAGGCATAAAATGCTTTAGAGGGTTAAATAATAAATGATAGGAGAGAAATGAGAGGGAGAAAGTTGTCAGGACTAAAATTTATATTGTCTGATGAAATATAAACCGACACAGACCCACTAAGGGAGGAAGATACAAAGAAGTTGGCCCAGATAGGGAAACCTGCAGAGGC
This sequence comes from Nestor notabilis, assembly GCF_000696875.1. NCBI lineage: Eukaryota > Metazoa > Chordata > Aves > Psittaciformes > Psittacidae > Nestor > Nestor notabilis. Next base: position 22,197 of record NW_009936097.1, on the reverse strand, counting down.
TCTTTAGAGTTAGTAGAGCCTGTTTCTTCATTTTTATCTTGAATCTCATTTTCATTCTAGGATAATACAGTATTCACAGGACATCTAAAGGGTAAGAGCTTTGTCAAAGACAACATTTATTAAGATATTATTAAATATTCTCCTATACATGTTCTGTGGTCTTTTCAGATCTTGGATCAAATTTGGGTTTTCTAAACAAGCTTTGCAGCTGGTGGGTTGATTGTTCATTGTCAGTGCACACAAAGGAGGACAATGGCACATGGGCATCTCCCAGACTCACAGGTTATAGGAGCGTTGTACCTCTAACACACTTCTCCTATCACTATGGTATCATTTATCATTATAGCACTGATTATCATTTTATTCATTAATGTCTTTGATTTAGCATCATATCACTGATTACTAAATGATCTTAAGGTCCTTTCCAACCTTAACTATTCTGTGATTCTACGATTCTATACTATTGTATCACTGACTGTCATCTCTGCCATCAGGATCACAGGCTTCAGCGGCCACAGAAATACCACTCTCACAGGCTCCATATTTCACTGACAATCAAACTCCAAGAAATATTGTCACCAGATCACATGAATCACTTTATTACAATTATTACCAAGTACCAATGTTTCCTGTCCATGAGAGTATTGGGCTTTTCAGTGAAGTTTCAGCAAGATAGTTACACAACTCCTGTTGTGCTACCGTACATAGCACTCACAAGGTGATACTGCATAAATAACAAGTATTTTCTTAACTGGGTCTTTCAATTATTTAGAGATACTTGGCAAATGTGATGCTAACAGCTGTTTTATAACAGATTTCATGGTACTGTACACCTGGTGCTAATGCTTCAGCATGTCTAAATGGTTTTCTAAAGATTACACAATCAAACATCGTAAGATAAAATCACTGTAATTGGAGCCCTCATCAAAGAAGAAATTACTGTTACACTTTACAAACTGTACACACTGTTTTACAAAGCTTAGAACAAGGTAATATTATGGTGGCCACAGAACTAAAAGATCTCTCCTTGATCTTACCCCAAATTTAGGGATCCTATTTCTTTCTGGAATAGCCATACAGATTCCATGTGATTCTATGGAATATAAAAACCATCTCTGACGCACTTACTCCATTTTAAGCAATAGAAAGATTCCATCTTAATACCTAAAGCAGACTAATACCTTAAATACTGTGTCACGGACCCCTTTTAGTTATCTGGTGGCATCTCTAAGAGGAAATTTATTAGTGACTTCTGAGTCATGCCTTAAAAACTGATTTCGTCAGCAGTGATATACGCGGAAAGCATTTATTCTGATCCCTAAATATTACATAAACAAGTGGATAGCTTTTAGATGCTGGCTATCCAATTGGTGCCAGATCACTGCTAGCTTCACCCAGGTGTTTTTAATAAAACAGGCTGGGTACAAGTAATGCAACACAGATTTGCCCAATCTGATGATGGCTTTAGGGAATTTGCTATTAAAACAATACATGGGAATCGCACACCTATCTCCAGGATTATCATCTGAAATGAATACTAAGTCTGCCTCTAACTTCAACTGGGATTTGGAACACAAACAGATTACGTTAGATGAGATCACATTAGATTGCAGAAGATCAAGGACCACACTGAGCCAAATAAAACAGAAAGAAGACAACTAACGGGCAAAGCCATGGACATGCAGCCCCGTGGGCAGCATCTCCTCAGCTCTGAAAGCCAGTAGGGTCAACTGGGAGAGTCACCACTCTCCTCCATTAATCCCTATGAAAAAGACCATGATATTGGTCAACAAGTTAAGCAACCTCCTTGGTGCAGATCTTTTCATCACCACCAAGATGAAACACTCAGTTTGTAGCTGGTGTGAACGAAACCAAATGCCCATCTGCTTCTTGGAGTAGCTCAGTAATACTGATTGAGTTAAAATAAAAGTTATTCTGCTTAACCCCCTTCTGTTGTCTTCCCCTCGGGGAGTTGCACTCCCACTCCAAAAGGCTGGAAATAAACTGTTTTTATTAAATCACATTCAATTACAACGGTATTTATTAAAACCAGTAACTGCAACTGGTAAGAATCCCCCTGTGCTTGTTCCTAGGTATTTAAATTAAGTTAAATGCACAATAAACTTTGCATTGTTTCAATTTACATGACCCCAGAGTCTTTAGACATCCCGTAGGCAAAATTCACAGACTCCTAAACTGCTATTAAACATGAACATATGGTGGGCTCGGCATCCTGTGCTGTTGCTGATCTTACAGGAGGGTTGTGAAGTGCCTTGCTGCCTCTAAATCCACTAAAGCAGCCTTACACCAAGACAAAATCCCCCTTCATCCCAAGGAGACATGCTTTGTTTCTAGCAACAGCTCCAGTGAAACAGTGACAGTCCCAATGGCCAGACATTCACTTTCCATATGTCCTGGCACATGCCGGGGTCTGGATGTATCACTGAACCTGCATTTTCCACAGCAGACTGACCAATATCCCAGTCATCTGGGCCTCTACCTCAACTTACAGACCTCCAGGGACATGGATTTGCACAAGCCCAATAACATGAGAAAGTCTCCTTACAGAAGGATATCCCCTCGACTGCAGTTGAGGAGGCGTTTCTCATGGCTTCTTCCAGCACTGTCTCACCATCTGCTCTCAGGGTGATACCCAGGCTCCCTTACCCACCCAAGAACCCCAGCTCCTGGTATCCAAGAAGATATTCCTTGTCCTTCACTTGCCACCCCATCACACTCCTCTGTGAGCCACTGCTCCGCATAAGCATTGCTTGGGTTTCCATTCAGAATAGAAGCATCATTGAATTTCTCTGGCCTGTTCTTGTCCCTGCCTTTCTTTCTGTCTCTCCCTTTGGAGCCCTACTGCACGATTCAACTCAATTTCACATTCAGGCAAATACCCAGCTTCATTCCATTCCCTTGGTAATTCTGCCCATAACATTTCTTCAGGTTCAAAGTCTTCCCGAGTCACTTTTCATATAAAATTCTAACATTTTACACATCATTCACTGTAGAAGTGCCACTTAGTCTCCCTGATAAAGACTAGTTTGAGTTCTACACTAAAAGCAAAGCCTAAACTACAGAATATACCACATCTTGCCCATACCTACAGAATATACCGCATCTTGCCCATAACTACAGAATATACCACATCTTACCCATACAACAGGAAGTTCAGATGGTGTTTTCTGAGAACTCACAAATAGGGTCATTTGTCATTTTATGGGCTAAAATCAATCGAAAATGTGTTGGTAACAACCTTCCTTATACCCTACTCTAACCATATCTTCATCCTACAGACACGACTTAAGAGGAAAACATTATTTAAAAGACCAATTTAATATATTCCAGGACTTAATGAAGAATAAAACCATATTACTCACTCACTGTAACTATACAGATATTGCATGACCTCAGTACACAGTTAAATTCTTTGGGTGAACTGATTTTGTATTTCCATTCTTTAACATAGAATGTCTGATTTTTTTTAAGGTTAACCTTAACTCCTGATACACTGTATTTATTAAGTTTGTTTTGGAAAAACTGCAATATTCCTGTATTGTGCCCAGCCCTAAATTACTTTCACTCTAACCCTTATCTGCCTTTTAAACAAACCTTAATTTTGGAATATGTTTTAAATTATCCCTTTGCAGAACACAAAGAAAATTCAAGTTTACTTTGACTGTATGACTCTTAGAAAACCTTTGTTTAAAGTTGAATTGCTTTTCAGTGTGCTTGTACGTGTCTATTTTACTTTGCTAAGTCCCTACCTCACTTCAAGGGCTTGAGAGTGACAAACCAAACTCATTTCTTCCTCTGACAATCAGGACTACACTGTTCCTACTTCTGTCATCTGCTTCCTATGTGGTTTTGCTCTCCTCCTGATATACAAAACCTAAAAAAACTCATTCTACTTGTAGCAGTCAAACTCCAACACCACAATACTTGTGTAATACATGCTAGTACAGAAAGAACACTATTTATTCAGTCATCTACATGATCGCCTGTAGTACCTGGATTCATCACTAATGGTCTCTCCCCAAGTGATGATTAAGTCACACAGCACTTATCTTCTGACAGCAGGCATTACATGGTAAAACTCAAAGAATGAAAATAATAATCCTAGCCCATCTCACAAGAATTTTAAAATGTCTGTGCCATTAATCACTATGTTCCTTTCAACAAACTTTATCTGGCAGCAAGACAAATCACCAAAGCCAGAGCCTGTATCTATATTAAAAATAAAAGACCTCAGGAAATTTCCCCAAAGAAATCTGGTACAAAGCTATAAAAGTCAGATTCTACTTATTAATTTTGACATTTTTTCTCCAGCCAAACAGTATCATAACCACGAACTGTGTGTAACAGATGTGGCTTATCCATATCTGAAATGGATAACGGCACATAATAATAGCTCTTAAGGCCAAAAAGGATCATTAGATCACCTAATCTGACCTCTCATATGAGGCAGACAACATAATTTCACTCATAACCCTTGACTCAACTTCAAAATCTGGGCTATGCCGCTTATGTATCCCTGATTTTCCTCAAGACACAAGGAGATGGGGCACAGTCTGTTCCAGTGTCTCACGCTCTGACATTCAACCTCACATTATCTGGATACAACCTCCCCTCTTTTGGGTCTTTTCCCCTTTCTCTGTTGCAGTGAAGACACCCATAGCACCTTGCACTGTACTGGGTGAAGGCTTTTACCATGCTCACAAATCACTACTTCATCTGTTTTGATAAATTAAGTACAATAAACTCTATAATTTTAAGATTTCTCAGTAAAAAGCAGTCATCATTACTCCTGTGAGTAGTCATTTATCTATTTCCTTACCAGTTTGTCTGATTTGAGTGGGAGCACAGATATAACCTCTCCAAGGTCTCGTGGACCATGTCAGAAGTCACTGATTATATTTTTTTCTCCTTTCCTTCTTCTGTCAGACAGACCAATTATTTCATTAAAGTATCATCCAACCCAAAACTCAAACGTTCAGTTCTGTACAATATAAAAATAGTCATAATATAAATATAGGTCTGGAGAAATAATTAGAAGGCCAAAAGGCTTTTTACAGCTTGAGCCAAAAAGACTGAGACATTTCCAGACACCCAACATCACACTGTGTGCTACCAGCCTTCACGCTTGTAAACTTTACTATCCTGTTTGATTCTTAATCACCAACCAACTTGGCAGGCTGCGGTGTCCGGCAGCTATGAAATGCATGGGAAAGCAAAGGAAAAGTGGGCTGCTGTCAGCTGCTTTAGCTGATCTTAAAAAGAGCAAAAAATAACAGATACTCAGCGTTTCATCCTGTAACAATAGCTGTCAGTAGAGAAGGATAATGAAAAATGAAGGTAAATTTATATTTATGGCATGTTGCTTCCTTTTAAGCTGCAAATGTAACAATTATACAAGCCCCTCATTTCATTAAGTCTTAATAATCTGTGGCATTTGTTTTTATACTCTTTGCTACTGAAACCTCTTCATGTTCCCATCTGCTTCCAAACATCCATCTCCCCCCTTCCCTGGACTGAGCAATAATCTCCTGCTCCTGAAGGCCTTACTTTTCAGCCAAAATCCAAATGAAAACAAAAATAATGGCTAGCTATAATGATGAGGTGAGGAAAAAACATCTGCAAGCTTTTAGAAGCTCACGTACACACACAAGTGCAGATAAAACAAAGAAACCATTTCAAAGTGAAAGCTATAAGAAGAACAGTTTGTATTCAAGTCAGAAAGAACTTATGGCAGGAGGCCTGGAACAGCAAACAGCAAAGGAAAAAGCATCTCAATTGCTTTTTTGTCTTTTGATAACTTAGATTCATCTTATATATAAAAAAAAGGCTGGTTAGCAATTGCTATCTGCTGGATGCAGCCACTAATCCAAGGGACCACGTTGATGTAAGAGGCAGAATTTTCCTCTGGTCTTGCTTCAAGGAGGAGGGAAGGTGCCACTGCTCATTTAGTGCCCAGTTGCTGGAGGGAAAGAAACTCAATGAGCTGAACCAAAAGCAGAATTACTTTTGGGATGTTGCAGGAAATGTGCATTTTTCAACCTTTTTATTGAAAATTCACTGCAAAACTGAGGAAATTAGCAAACTTGTGACTACGTCTATAGATTGACAAACACAGCATGATCAATTCATGCATTCCTTGACTATGGAGACTCGTTATACTAACATTATAATAAACAATCCTATCTGGTGAAGTAAGCATGTACTATATGCAACTGTTTGGGGATTTTTTTAACTGGCAAGATGTTCTGAGCTTGAAGTCTACCACAGAAGATGGTGAAGAAGGCTCAGAAACATGGTCATGGGTAATTGCCAGGGACTTACCTCACGGGAGATAAATGATTAATAATAGGCCAATTATACCTTACAAATCTTATCTTCCGCTCCTTTGCTTTGCCAAGGCAAGGCAGATGGTAAGTCAGCCTACAACTAAGACATGAAAAAAAGGAAAAGAAACCCTTCAAGACAAGTAAGTGCAAACTGACCTACTTCCAAACAGGAGTTATGAAGAGTTCTGGGGTTTAATTACAATTATATTAAAGCAATAGCTTCCCATGAACATCTAAAAATATTAGCAGGGACTAATTTAAAAGCTCAGCAAAATAAGACAGAAGGATGGCTGGACTGAAGCAAACCATGAGTTCATTTTTGCTGTTGCTTGGAGCCAGATGGAAGGCTATGACATGAGTACAATGAGACCTGCCCGGGCAGACCATACCAGCTTCTGGCAAGCTAAAATTAGAGGACTCCTGAGCCAAGAGAAGTAACTGTTTCTTGGTAAGTAATAGCTCTCAAAAGGCTTTTCATCCATGACTTTCTGTAGCTCTTTTGTGAGCCCATTTCAGTGCAGAGCTGTGCAACCCCAACAAGCAGTGATGGGGAAAACACACACTCCCTTGTTTGCTCTGAACTTGCTGCCTGGTTATTTCACTCAGCATCCCCAGACCTTTTAGAAGCACACCCATGAAAATTCACACCTTTCTACCTTCTCTTTTTGCCACTTCAGAAATGCCACCCCTGGCATTTCCACCCTCTGTTACCTCTCTACAAGCCACAGTCCCCATCCATTTAATCTCCTCTCACACAAAAGCCACTCCACACACGTAAGCATCCCTGTCGCCTTGCTGCAGCTCCCGCCTTGCCATATCCCTATGATCCAGCAACGGGTGTATTTTCACATGCACTTCTCATCTTTTCAGAGGCTCCATGTCTTGGCAAAAGGGCAACACTGGTGACTCAGCCCTGCACAGGGCACACACAGACGTATGCGGCTGCTCACACGCTACAGAAGGGGAATGTGCACTTCAAGTCCATTCACCATTAATGTACATCCTTTTGGCTGCGGGACTCTGCTCCTCTGCACTTTGCCAAACTTAAATGATTCAGCATTTAAACTTTCATACTAGAGATCTGTATCAAAGTAAATTAATTATCATCAGTCTTTATTTTAGGCCAAGCCAAAACTATCTGATTTTCTGGATGGAATGTTTTGTTTTGTAAATTTGGTGAGAAAAATTGCAATTTTCATGGGTTGAGTAGAGATGCATTTGTGTTTAACTCGTCAGGATGCTCCTGGTGTCTGAGCTGCAGATCCGGGGGAAGATCCAGGGTGAGATGTTTCTGTAACTGCTGCTCCACCACTAAATCATGTTGCTAAGCACCACATCTACATGCCTTTTAAATACCCCCAGGGATGGCAACTCAACCACTTCCCTGGGCAGCCTGTTCCGGGAAAGGGAAAACATGGGAGCACTGTATTGGGAGGACAGAGATGGACTAAGACAGACAAATAGGAAGACAATAATGTGTGAAGGCTTGTGACAACCCCTTTCCCCACATCTGGGACTGAAAACTGGAAATCTTAGCCTCACCACTTCAGAGTGCCTGCAAGTATCTGCAAAACCCACAGGCATGGCTTGCCCCCTGCTAACCCTGTGGGGCTTTCCAAACACACAGAGGAATAATAATAACAATAACAACAACAATAATAATGATCATAATAAAACCAACAACAATAATAATAACAGAAAATCACTAAGAATGCTGACTGTCAAGTCAAGTGGTCTAACTTGGAAAATGCCAGAAGTTGCCATCATACAAAACTTAACACATCCCAGATTCACACATGCATTTTTTCCAGCAGCTTGTGTCTCAAATTAGGCACCAGAATATAAATCTGTCCCTAGACTTGGGTCCCACAGTATCATCCCACCATAAATGTATGTGTTCATTCACTACATACAAACTCAGTTTAAATGATCAGCACAGTAATTCACCCTGTTTGTGCGCCTAGCACGCAAAGGCATCCTGGCTCCCATCCCTATAAAAAGGAAAAAAATAACAGGTAGAACAATAGAACAACCCTATATAGCCTTTAAATAGCGTCTCTGTGTGAGAAGACAGCATTGTGGTGCTATGGAAGGATGTATAGGAAAGGGGAGCAGTGTGCACACACACACAAACAAGGAGATCCAGACAAAGGCTTGAACACAGGACCCAACTGAAGAAAAGGAAAGAAGGCCAGGAAAGCAACTCCCTGCAGAATAGAAGCTTACCCTCAGCAATGCATCAATTCTGCCAGAGCATTACAATTTTGTTGTTCCCAAGTTTTGGTTATTTTCATTTCAGTTTTGAAACTGAGGAGGAGATGAGGGACCTCTTCTATAAAATGCTTCTATGTACTAAATTAAGCAGCTCATTTGCACTTTAAAAATCCTAGTAGTGTTACTGGTTTGCTTGAACTTTATAGTGTAAAGCAAACAGGAGTCTTCAAGACTCATCTATAGTTCCATTAGTTTTCAATTAGCAGTTTGCCCACGTACATGCAAAATAAATTGATTTAGCACCTTAGGCCTGAGATACCAAAATCTAAATGGAGGGTTTTTTCTTTCTCTATTGTATCCTGACTGCAAATATTAGTTACCGTAACGGAATATCACGTAAATCAAATAACCTCCTCTCTTTCATAATCACGCTGGCAGCTGCAGTGCCATGTTTCAATGGCTATCCACTGGAACTCATTAAGAAAGCATTATGTATAGTAAATTAAAATGCAGGGTCTATGATCTGCAGACAAAGGGATGACAAAGCTTATCAAATGTGTGCTGTGGACTTCTCATTAACTTGGAACTTTAAACGGCATTGTCCTCTCCAGGCAGGTTACTGAGCTCGAGCATCGTTCTGTTTGCAATGAGCAGCCTGTATCTGGTCCCATGGAAATTGCTCTGAAGGAAAAGCTGTGCTCCCTAATTGAAATAAGACAAGATTCTGACTGGGATGAGACTGCACTCTGAGTCAGCCACTAGAAATTGGTCATTGCTGTCCATGCATCTGGGGAGCACCAGTAAACAGTTTGACTTAAGGCAATGGGGGCTAAGCAGAGACAAGCAGCGTTTGTGAGGACTTGTCGCTGCAATCCCTTATAAATTTGGGGAAGCAAGAACTGCAGCATAGCTGCAAATGCAAGGACAGTCAAAAGCCTGGTCCCTCTGATACTACCACCAGTAAACCTCCCTGGGTCCATAGGAGGGTTTCTTCTCCACCCTCACAGGGGACCATGACCAAAATCCAGCCCTTTCTATTTACAGGAAAGCAGGATTCGCTTTCTCTGTGTCTCCTTTCCCGACCTAACACAGCCCTGGGCTGCTTCAGCATCACACTCGTGATTGCTTCAGAAGCAATGCTGCAAGGGATCGATGCACAAGGCTTTCAGAGCAACATAGGAAGTTAGTTACACTCTGCACAGAGTGAATTCCTTAAGTCAAATCCCATCCCTGTCTTACAAAATGTTACGGGTTAGTTCCACACACTGTGGCAATCTTATGTTCTTCACTCCTGTACTGGGTTTGCATGGCAAGGTTTCGGTAGCAGGGGGGCTACAGGGGTGGCTTCTGCAAGAAGCTGCTTGAAGCTTCCCCCGTGTCCAATAGAACCAATGCAGCCAGCTCCAAGATGCACCCACCGCTGGGCAATGCCAAGTCCATCAGCGATGGTGGGAGCACCTCTGGGATAACATAGTTAAAAAGGGGGAATGTTACTGCACAGCAGCAATTGCAGCTGGAGAGAGGAGTGAGAATATGCGACAGAAACATCCCTGCAGACATCAGGGTCAGTGGAGAAGGAGGCAGGAGGTGCTGCAGGCACTGGAGTAGAGGTTCCCCTGCAGCCCATAGTGCAGACCATGGTGAGGCAGGCTGTGCCCCTGCTGCTGTGGAAGTCCATGGTGGAGCAGATACCCACATGCAGCCCATGGAAGGGACCCACACTGGAGCAGCTCGTGAAGAACTGCAGCCCATGGGAAGGACTCGCGTTGGAGCAGTTCATGGAGGACTGTCTGACTGGCAGAATCCCCACGCTGGGGCAGGGAAGCGTGTGAGGAATCCTGCCCTGTGGAGGATGGAGTGGCAGAGACAACGTGTGATGAACTCACCACAGTCCCCATTCTCCATCCCCCTGTGCCACTCGGGGAAAGGAAGAAGAGAAAATCGTGAGGCAAGTTGAGCCTGGGATGAAGGGAGGGAGGATGTGTGTGTGTTTTAAGATTTAGCTTTTATTTCTCATTATCCTACTCTGATCTGACTGGTAATGAATTCATTTCCTCCAAGTCCAGTCTGGTTTACCCGTGATGAGCAACTGATAAGTGATCTCTCACTGTCCTTATCTCAACCCATGAGACTTACTTTTATTTTCTCTCCCCTGTCCAGCTGAGGAGGGCAGTGATAGAGCAGATTTGCTCTATCCTGGTGTCCAGCCAGGGTCAACCCAGCACAGCTCTGATCTTGTTGTACAGGTGATTGTCTCTTACATTATAGATGGTGCACAGAGCATCTACGCCTCACAACATGGTAAACTATTGTGAAAACAACTTGAAATCCCCACAGCTGACACAGATTTTCACAAGTTTCATACAGGGATGCACACAGCATTTGTCACTGCATTGACAGATGCGTAATTAGCTTTGCCCATAAGCTTCATTATAATACTGCTGGACTTGCACTGAGCATGACAGCACAGACAACACTGGTGTGCTTCAGTACATCTCTGATTTCCCCAATGACAGCTCTCTTCAAAGAACATCATTCACTCACCAGAAAATTAAAAAACACATCAACAAACTGCCCAGGCCCTGGCAACTGCTTAATTATCTATGACCTCTTTAATACAACCAGGGGCACCAACATTTATGCTCCTTGCCTCACCTCCGAAAAGAAGAAGAAATCATTTATTAAAACTAGTAATTCAATACTCATCTGGGCTGCAAAATGCACGAGCAGAAAAAGGTAGGAAAGGAATAAGTGTTAGGGACAGAAAGGTTAATAGCTTCTGTTTAAACAATAACAAGTGAACGTCTTAGACCTTAATAACGGAAGGAGAAGATTTGCTATATTCTGAGGACTTTCCTGTCTGTTTTCAATGCATCTGAGCAATTTCTTTTTGCTACTTTCTAATGCTAGGCATGCTGACAGCAGTACTACTTAAAATACAGCACAGCAGCACAAAAAATAGCACATGACAGTGTCATGTCTTAAAACTACACAACACTTTGGCAGCTGTTCAGATGCCAACACAAACAGAGGTTTCCCTTTAGAAAGCAGCCACCACAATGCCAAGGAAGCAACCTCTTCTGCTTTCAGCACCACCAGCCTTCCCAAACCCAGGTTAAGACAACGGCAAGAAAAATGCATTCCTGTCGTTGCCTCGTTTCCTTGTGCTAATGCCTCCCTCCTGCAGGCTCTGCACAGCAGGTAGGTCGCCACCTGAATAATCCAATTGGGTGCCCACACTGCTTGAGTTCTCCCTGTTTTCCACCTTCAGCTCCTCAAAAGGCCCTGACCAGGACTTGATGCTGATGGGAGCTACCCCCAGGTGTCCTCCTGCATCACCTCAGCCCCTCTGCATCCCTTCTCATGGAGTGCCATCCCCTACAGAATGGACCTCCCAGAGCCCACCGACAGTGCCTTCACAAATGGAAATGAATAGGTAGAGATGACAGTAAAATCCTGATGCATTTAAATTTGCTCCTAACTCCATGGTGTCAGTATTTAGCAGGCATTTCTGTTCAACATAAAGGCACCAGATGCTCTCAGGTGGATGATGCTGAGCAGGTGTTTCCTTGTCCCAGCCTAAACACCACACGAGGTGGTGGGACAGGGCATCTACAGGCCATGTAGTTCCCACCGCCCTGTGGCAAAGCCAACACAGCCCTTTAAAACAGTTATCAGTCCTCCCAGAGTCAAACTCGTGGAAAATTGATAGGTTTAAGTTTGACAGTGCAGAGGAAAGGGCTCACAGGTCAGATCACATCATCTCTTCTCCAATTAGATCCTGCTTCATCTTCAGCAAAAGACCTACTCCTCCAGCAAAATCCATCTCCTCAATGCCATCTAAAATACCTTAATTATACATTTTCCCCCTTCCTTTCCCTCCCCATCTCCTTGCTTGTCTTCTACTATAAGACTGAGAAGGTCTTTATTCACATTTAAGGGATATAACACAGCTGGAGCAGGAAAAAGTTAAGATTAGAGTCCCCGAGCTTTGCCAAATGCTTGAAGCTTATAGAAGCTTTATAGTTTTATTCACTGAGCACAGATGTGACTGAGGATATGCAGTCATTACTGCTCTTCTTAAATACTGGTAAGACATTATTTCACGTTGACTGACAGCATGGAGGCCATGAGACCCTACAGAAGCAAAGACAGGAGAAACAGGGTCATGCAAGGCCCTGCTCCCACAGTTTGGCCTGTGCTTAACTATTCACATGTCCCAAAACTTTCCAAGAGGATTTTACTTCATTCCTGAATCGAGCCAAAAGATTTGGAAAACATCAGTTACGGAGATAATTTTAATACCAACAACCCTGGAAAAAACATAGGAACTCCTGACAGCTTAAAACATTTAGGTAGGAAAGACTGTGAAGATAAAATGACAATAAAAAAGACAGGTTTTCAAAGAAAAAGTTTTGACAGGATGGACAGAAGAAATAGAAGAGATGGAAAAACCTGGCCAGCACTTGGTCAGCATCTGTGTCAAAACAGGCTTTTGCATTTTCATGAGGCTAGTGAGCTATAAGCATCCCCATGCCCCTGAATCACAGGCGGAGAGCCAAGCCATGTGCAAATGCCAACCGATACTCTCAGGAAAGGAGGAAGAGGAGGGGATCCCATCCTGCTTGGCACTTTATTACCATTTGATGTAGTGGTCAACTCCTCTTGCCTCCAGTGAAGGGAATGTCCTGTGCCCTGCATCACCCCGCAGCTGCCAGAGGTTGCAAACACCCCCCAAAACACAGACACAAGCTCCTGCTGCAATGCCCTTTAGAAGATCAAAAATGGGCACAGAAATGGCTTTAGAGAAACAGATGGGATGAACTGAAGGACACTGCAACATCTGCATTCTAAGATCTCACATAGATTTTTCAAGACTCTATGCATTTAAGGACTTGGTTGGGTGAGTGCCTCCAAAAGGATGGGGCACTGCTGTTCGGTCCTGCTTACCAGACACACAGAACAGGGTCCCTACAGAGTTAATCACCAGGTGACAGCTCAACCTTCCTGAGAGAGTAAATACTCAAACCAGTGAAAACACAGGGTGGTTTTAATCTGCATGGCCCTCCTTGCAGAGCTAAGGAGGCCAAAGCAAAGCTGAGCTAAGCCGAGCCACGCTGTCAGACAAGGATGACACCGCTGTGCCTGAGGTGTTTTATCGGTTATGACCCCGGGTCATAGCAAGCAAACTTTACAGATATTCAGGTGTGGGAGTTGGTTTGATTTTGTAAACATTTCCTTCTTTCTTGTGGGTGTCACTAGGTGGCAGAGCCCATCACGGGGCTCCCTAATGACACATTCCTACAGCGTTCAGTATTTGGATTTCAATTAAGCTGTAAATTCCTGAGGTTTTCAGTGGCTATCTCTGGGGTAATCACAAAATCAATGTCCTTTAAAACAAACAAAGAAAGCTTATACTTTAATGATATGAATGATCGACCCATTTGAATACACTCCACGTTTGGGATGATGACATAAATTTAACCTTTGACTCAAAAACTATTTCAAATATCATGCCTGAAGACTGAGGAGCCTCTGAAAAGGCACTATTTGGTGTTACAAGTGTCCCAAAGGTCTGAACCCCCCCAACACTCTCTGGAGCAAAGGCAGCCAGAGAGACCAAGTTCCTCATGCTGGGAAGCTTCAAATAAAACAGCCCAGACTTGACAGTTAATCTGTAGCTCATTTATGAGCTGAAGGTGCTGCCAACAGATGAAAAGGAAAACTCACCAGCAGCAAATCTGGGAAGCAATCTGCACAAATCCCAGTGCGAAAAGTTTGCAGAGGTTCTGTCCCACCATTACTTAAACCACCAGGGCTGAAAACAGGTTTTAACAAACTGCTACTTTATTGTGTAAAACTCATTTGAAATATTAATAATATGGAGACCACTTAATCAAGAGACCAAACCCCATTCTTGGCAAGTCCTGTCATCCACAGGGAACCCCACCACCACCTGGGCAAGGACCTTCAGTGCAGGACTGAATGTCTCCTCTGGCTCCAGATTTGGTTTCCAAAACAGGGCCAGGATTGACAATGACCACAATTTAAACACGCACATAGAGAAACACACACAGAGGTATGATATATGTATGTGTAGAACCATAAGAGAGCAGCTCAGCTACCAACTACTGCTAGGAACGACAGATTGCTCAGAAATGGCAAACTCCTACTGTGCGCATCTCCGAGTTGTTTTATGTTTGCTTCTCTCTGCTTTCCAGTAAGGTTCCCCTTCATAATATACTTTACTGTTGGAAGCTATAAATCAGCCACTTGTTAAAGCTCCTAGAAAGGAAGACAGAGGCAATCGTTAAGTCAGCCGGAGTTCAGCTGGAAAATTTTGGCTTTTCCAAAACGAAACAAAACAAGTTTATACAGCTTGTGGGAAATTGTTCTCCAGGAAATTAAATCTCTGTAACACCTTCATCCTATTAGTCTACTTGCCAATTACTTCCCTCCCCCTGATTACAAAGTGTTCAGAGAAAGGAACCAAGCAGGAAAGCGGTATCTGCTTGCTGTATGTGATAGTCCACCAGCACCCTGTTCGTGGCAAGCCCAAACTCCCATGTTCCAAAAACTGCCTGCTGGGACAGTGTGCCAAACCCTTTTCACTTCCTGTGCTGCTGATGGCCAAGGGCACCAGCAGGATGATGTTCTTCTTCCTACCCGAGGACGCCTAGGGCTGCCGTAAAGGCTCTGCGCTCTGGGGTCTTCCCATGTTGGAGGAACTTCTTTCTCCATAGCAAGAGCAAAAGGGTCCCAAGGAATCCAATCATCCCCTAAACCCCATCAACTTTAATTAATATCTCTGCTGCAAGTAGAAGTAGCACCTTAGGCAAATCCAGGAATTACAGATTCAGTGCTGAGCAACCCAGATTTCCTGCAATGCCACAACAGAAGCACAAAGACGTTTGACATAGAAGACAACACCTTTGAAGTCCAGTCCTACATGAAATCCATCCCCTCAAAGTTGTCTACACTGAACCCTTCAGGTTATGACCAAAATCAGCCAACAGCAAAAATAAATGGCAATATGGGACAAGTAATGCCAGTATATCTTTACTGGATTTAGCTCTAGTGATCAGCATTACAGACACCCACACCAGTTCCCACAGGAAAAAAGGCAATTTCAGAAAAAACAAGCCAGCTGTGTTACTGGCTTGATCTTTCCTCAGAAAACTGCTCCAGGGTGTTACTTTGAGGCTGTTTACTTCCAAGTGCTGACTTATTGATTTCACTTGCCCCAGAATTTCTTTAGCTGCCCAGCGAAAGGCAGCTCTGGCACTGAGTACATCCAGAGCTGTCCGTGGTTATTTGCTTGAGAGAATCATGTCTCTTTAATGTCTCTCCCCCTTTTTTTTTTTCCTTATATTCAGCTCCTTCACAGACCTCATTGGAAAAGCCTACTAGTGGTAATTAAGCATGTAAATCGCCTTAGCTAAGCAAAATGAAACAGCTCCTTGAATATGGATGACACACAATAGGAGTGGTTTTGAAGGACATGAGGACAGCTGACAGCATCTTGAGTTTATAAGTGCTGTGGCCACTAGAAAAGTAGAAAAAAAAAGGCGTGAAAATGCATCTTCACCATTTAACGGTGTATCAAAACCTGCCACAACACCAAGGAGCAGGAGCATTTGCTAGCAAACCCTTTGAGGAATGAATGGTTCCATGAAATGTATGAAGGTATTAGTCGTTCATCTTTCTGTCTGCTAGCCCGAATCCCCAGGTTAGCAGCGACAGCAAACACAGCTCTCACAGGGCACAGGTCGCAGCATCAGCACAGACCTGAGCTAAGGAAGGGCATGGAAGAAATATTGTTCCTTCTGCAGGCTACCCTGCCATGCCAAGTGTTCAAGAGGAAGCATTGTAAGCATTTGCTGGGCATTGATGGCATGGGCTTGTGTATATGTGAGACACTCTGTGAGTGGAGGTGCCCTTTTCTTTTTGAATATAGATTTCCTTTTAAATCTAAATCCAAGAACAGAAGGAAACTGTACATGCATGAAAAATCCTTCCAACCTGCACGCAGGCACACCAAACTTCCACTCATTTTCTCTCCTGATGCCTTTGTCACTCATTTCTGGGAGCATGACTTGCCGTGCCCATTTTGAACACTTCAAGGAATGATTCTACCAGAAAAGCCTTCACTGCTCTGTGTGGCTTCCCCTTCCCCAGCCTCTCTCCAGTACACAATCAGGCTGTGATTCCCAGATCCTTGAACCAGATCATTTAATCTTTGCTATAACTCAGTTTAACAATAGTCTTTAAATGATAATACTGTACTTACACAGTCTTTGATTGTAGTACCTGTATCAACGTGGTACCCTCAGCTAGTAATACGTCTCAGTATTTTGATGTGAGGATAATGGTATCAAAGTTATTGATAGCAACAGGGTTTCTTCCTCCAGTGCACACTTCTACACTGCCATACACAGAAGCCTCTGCAAACAGGCTAAAGCTAAAACTCTGCAAGCTGCCATTAAACAGGTCCCAGCTGCTCACCTGGCATGAGCAGATTCATCACTCTCCCTGGGGCTGCTGAAGTAGGTTATTTAAGGATATGGTGTTTCTCTGTTTGCTCTGTAGGTTTGGAAGCTATGTCAGGCTCACAAGGCTCCACTGCTTTATGGGGGCAGACAGCGTCAGGATCATCCGAGTGTAGCTGGAGCACAAGCATGGCTTAGAAAAGCAACCACCACCTTGATTATGGCTCAGATATTACTGTTTCCAAATCATTTTTCAATGGCATACTCCACTGGTTGCATATAGGTATAGAAAAACCCTTACTTTACTTTAAAGATTTCTTACTAAGCAGCAAGACTTCTTTCTGAGCAGGAAGGAGGACTAACTGTTGAGAGATGCTGATATATATGTTTCAGATGATGTTAGAATCACAGAACAGCCCAGCTTGGAAAGGATCTCAAAAGATCATCAGATACAACCTTTCATAGGAAAGACAGCCTAGATGAAAGCTGTCATCAACCCCAGCCAGATAATCAGTTGTCCATATCCTTAAACTGCTGCTATTTAGCATTATAAAAAATGTTGATGACAGTGATAACACTATTAATCATTCTTTATTTACCTAATGATCATGCCTCTGACATACTGCTGGTGATAATATTCATCCAGTAAAAAGTAACAGATGCTCACCTAAAATTGGCAAAACCCCAAAATTCAATTACACCTAAATAAACAGCATCGATACAGAGAAAAAAAGAATAAAAAAGTAACAGTAAAAGAGTTCCTCATCCTACCAGATAAATAACAGCTTTTTCAATGACTTTTAAATGGGATTGAATATAGGAAAATTATTTGAAGGCCTAGGTTATATAGACTAACATCATCACCTAGAAGCACATGTAGTCAAGACCTATTTTTGGCTCTCCCAGTGATGTTGGTGCCTCCCCTGACCCCAGGTCTGGACCTGCATGACTTCAGCCACACCAGTCCCACATTGCCTCTAGAGGGGCCCTCTTAATTCTCAAGAGCTGTGTAGGATCAGGAAGACAGAGGAAAAACCTGGGCTAACACAGCTCTGCTAAGGTTTTCACATTTCCTTTGAGCTTGCAATTTAAGTCAAGTATGAAGTTGACAAAATGAGAGAACCCAGCAGACCACCTCTGCATCCAAAGCCTGCTGAATTCAGCACAAGTCTCTGCTCTGCTTCTGGTGGGTTTTGACATGAGCTTGTTTGTGGTTTTAATTCTCAGGTGCATCCTCCACTGATATCCTGGGCTAACCACTTCCAGCTCCTGCGTGTCCTGTGGCTGCTGTAGGCAGACCTGGTTGTACCCTTGGATGGTGCGGTCCAGGAGACACCCTCAGCAGCATCCACCTGCTTGCGTTAAAAATGAAAGGCTTGATGAAGCTGTATTTAATGAAGCTGTATTTAAATAGCAACATATGGCCTCCTCCTCTATTGTTCCAACTTTCTGTTATCTCGGAAACGTTGATGTTAATACGCTGGCAGCAGTTTCAGAGATTTTGGGTTGTTTCCTTTACCAAGACTGAACTTTCATGCAGTTTAACAAATTTCAGCTGTACAAGGTGCCTGAGTACAATGTCTATGCCATAAGCACCTCCCTCAGGACTTTTTCAGGTCAGCAGAAATGCATTTCAGGAATTTCAGTTATTGGCATCATCTGACAAGTGCCTGACTGCTGGGCAAAAAAAGGGAAAGGTCATTTTTAGGAATGAAAAGCATTCTTTTGCATTAATTTTCCCTAATGTTGTTATAAAGTCTCATAACTGCCACACAAAAATAAGGCAGACAAATTATTATTTCAGCAAATCAAGTCAGTTTCCACTGACAAACTTCCATAGACTGAGAGTTTTAAGGGTTATTAAGGAAGACATTATTAAGGAATTATTAGGGAAGAAATTCTTCACTGTAAGAGTGGTAAGACACCGGCACAGGCTGCCCAAGGAAGTTGAGGACACTCCATCCCTGGCAGTGTTTAAGGACAGGTTGGACAGGGCCTGAAGCAACCTGGTCTAGTGCAAGGTGTCCCTACCCATGGCAGGGAGTTGGAACTAGATGATCTTAAGGTTCTTTCCAACCCAAACCATTCTATGACTATGATTATTACAGAATACATGCATTTCAGCTCAAATCCCAGCACATTTGTAGAAAGAGCCATTAAAGACCATAGAAGTGCTTGATCAATACAAGTTTCTATTTGGGTCTTTGCAAGGACCATAGATCTTTTCTTGCTCCATACCAACAGCCTGTGCAGCAGACCTGTGCCTGTCCCATGCAAGCTGACCATGGCCCTCCTGTCCCAGGCATGGTGAGAGGCCACCCTGCCAGCCACAGCCAAAATCCAACGTGAAACTGAAATGAAGCTCAAATAAACTCAGATAGACAGGAACACAAGTCACCCCTTGGCATCATTCATGGAGCACCTTTCCAAGACGCCAGCTTATCAAGTGATGAGCTTGCCTGGGTGCAGGCAGTGATGATTTAAGGTTAAGGTGCAATCCATGCCTGGTGTCGAACATTTCTGAGCAGTGTTTACTGTCTCCTGGCGATGATTTACGGGGTTTGATTACCCATTTTTCATTACGACCAAAAGTAAGATTAAAATGTTTCAGAGGCAACTGCTCATATTAATCTCTGCAGCAGAGGCTGGGAGTGGGGCTGTCACTCAGGAAAGGGATGGCATAACAGCTGCCAGCACCGCTACAAGGCAAGAATCATTAAAAGCAAATACCTTCTCATAAGATAGACTAGAGACAGGGAGAACTGCAGCCAGCCAAAGAGGGTTTCTGAATGGTAGCCAACACACACACAGAAACGCAGCCAAAATTCACTGACCATCCTCTGCCGATTTCATCTCCGAAAGACATAAAAAGAGGCACTAAAACAATACCAATGCTTTGTGTAAGAATAGCACGTGCATTTTAAATAGCTGTATTTAAATCACCTGTTCTTTTTGTGCCTAATAAGGAGTAAAACTTAAAGTGCAGGCGGGATTAATAAACTGGGTTAGAGGGAGCTGGTGCCTTGGTGAGGCACCAGGAAAATTCAGCTCCAAATATGGAGCAGTGAGATGTCAAGAAGCAGCACGGGTGAGCAGCAGGCAACTGCCCTGCTCCCTCCCAGCCCGAGCTGTCTTTGGCAGGGAGAATTTATCTTATCTTTCCAGGGTGAAGAGGCAGGAGAAAAAGAAAGAGAGAGAACATCAAAGTAAGCGCTCACTAGACTTCAAACTGCACAATAATATCCTCTCCACATGGGAGAAAGTATTAAAAAAAAAACCCCAACAAACCCACCAACCCACAAGTAATTCTGTTATTTCCAAGGGATTTTGCAAATACCTGAACAATCACAGTTATTAACAGTAGCTCCATTCCAGTGCCTGATCCCTGCAGTAAGAAATGCGGCTCAGAGGGGAGTTCCGTGTGCCGTACATCAAAACTAAATAAATCATAATTATAGACTGCTCTGTTTTGTCACAAGGGGAGACAAACATTGCTTTCCCTGTCTGCCTGCCCACCCCCTGCCTGACACCACCTTTTTTGCTCATTCCTGAAAATAAAAACATAAAAACAAAAGCGTTTACTGTAATAATTTACTGCTGAGGTCAAGAACGTGCTCCAGGGGTGGTAGTGGCAAAGAGGAACTACAGTGGGAATACAACAGATACTTTCCCCCTAAGCTGCTTTGATGTGCCTTCCTAGGAAGACTGGTTTTCTTCCCTTTATAATTTTGGGCCTTTGTGAAGACTTTACGCTTTTCTTACTCCTTCTTTCCTTGCTTTTTTTCTTCCTCCCAGATACCCTTAACGCAGAGCCCTTTCCCGGCCTCACAGTAATAACAAACAGGAGATGAAAAATCAATGTGGCACCTTATCAAAGCCATCTGAAGAATCTAAGCTTTCATTTAAAAATAAAAATTAAGCTGCTGGACTTTAAAGGTTGTAGAGATAACCTTCTCTGTGTGATCTGACCCACAGCCATCTTCTATTTCTACTCTCCGTTGTCAGATTGTCTGCAACTGCTCCCAGTAGTCAAACTATTTGGGCAAAAATGTTTACAGATAGTGTTCATTTGTTTTCCCAAGTAAAATAGCATTGGTTTCTCACTGCTGATGCATAAAGCTGATAAGAGGAAGCAAAGCAAGGCTTTTGCTGGAATCTCCATAGATTCACAGGACCAAAACATGGACATACTTAACACTCATGTACTCAATACCCATGACTCTCCCGGGTCTGCATGCAGAGACTCGTGCTTCTAAGTGTGACTCTTCACACACATTTCAGACATTGACCTTAAGGTGAACTGCTCTTAAGATGCCTGAGGATGAAGGAAAAAATGGCTTTGGTAGCTCACAGCTACTAGAGGCATGGCAGTGAAATGAGTTAGGTAGAGATGGCAAAAATGAGTGCCCTGGATGACGGATGAGCCTCACTGCAGGGATGAATTTTTTCCAGGCTCTCTGCTGATCACGCAGGGAAAAGTCTCTCCTGTGATCTTGACCACAGAAATGATCCTCCCTGGCCAAACTGATTGGACCAAGCATTCGCTCATCATGTTCAGTCTCTTGTCTCCAAATGAGGTCCCTCCCTCCAGAGGGAACAGACAAGAAGAAAAAACTGAACCAAACAAAGAAAAAACCCAGACAAAGAGAGACCCAGCACATCCCCAGGTAATTATGTGTTGAGAAAGAAAGAGGTGATTCATTCATTCTGACCCTGGTAGAAAACAAGTTTGAGAGGAGAAACACAGAATTGATTATATTTATCAGCAGCACAGAGAGCCTCAAGTATTAAAAACCTCCTGAAGGCTACACAGGTAATCTTCTCTCTCCTCAAGGGACATCAAGGGCTAGGATGAGCAGGTATTCATTGAAATATTGAGCAGCATCAGCCCAAGAACTGTTCCCAGAAGTATCTAGTGAGATACAACTTCCTCACTGATATCCTTCCCCAACAGTGACATTTTGACACACATCATCCAACAGTTTTAAATCCATCTATTATTTGCTGTTATGTCTACATCAGTTGGCACCAAGTCCAAAGCCTTATAAAATGTAAGTAAGTACACTGTAACAGCAGACTTCACGTTATCAAATACATCTCTCGATCCTGGATTGGCAGAAACCATAGAATCATAGAATAGTTAGGGT
>NW_009936096.1:55378-91492 GCF_000696875.1 Nestor notabilis | reverse complement strand
TTATAATATTAAATATTTATAATATTTATAAAATAATATTTTCACGGTAATTTTTTGTTTTGTAATTGAAGTAAATTTCCTGCACTACAAGTGCCCTAGTAACCTATTCCACCTCCAGTCCCCTAATAAGCTATTGAACAAATTAAACACAGCATTTCTGCCTGTATCTATAACTTGTATCATTAAATATTGTTTTAAACTATTCCTAAAGATAGCAATCATTTGAGAGTTACCCTTTCTACATGAAAAGATCTTTTGATAGGGTGCATAGGTTTTGAGTGTCACCAAGAAGGATAAAGTACCATTCTTTAAATGATACTTTGCATATGCAGAGGAAAGTTTCATTTTGACATGATCAGCAGGTTCTTCTAATAAAAGGGGTTGGTATTAGATACACTGCAGATAAGCTAATGATTGCAGCCATCTGCTGCATATGTGAAGATAACTGAAGATGCATACATATATTTTAGGAAAAAGTTGATGTGAGTAACTCAAGCTTGTTCTTTGAAATACGTCTGCTGCTCAGATATTGTATTCTTCTTTAAGACAGACAGAAACAAAAGGCAACATGTTCTTTAAAGGAAAACCAGCATATTTCCAACCCTACCCATTCTATGATTCTGTGATTCTATCTTGGAATCTTTTACTCTGAAAAGGATTCCAACCTTTTTTTTAGCGTTTCCCAGCTGAACACAGCTGTGGATTTGTAAAGCATGAGGAATCTTAAGAACGCATCTTTTCTTGAATGTATAATGTGCAGAAGGACTTTTGGCAAGTTTACAGTGACAGGACTTAAATTTTAATTGGACTACTTTTAGCTGTTGATTGGTTAAACTTGGAGGTACTCTACTAGCCTATGTTTATTTAATACAGTAAGACTTTTTTATAGAGTTCTTAATAAGATGAGAGATTGTTCTTCTGCAGTGCATCTATTCTTTTTACTATTTTGGTTATTTTCTGATGTTATTTTTGGTATGTTCTTGTGCCTACACATTAGACCACTTTACTTTTGTTTGTGGTTTTAAATGTGAGGCACCAGAATAACTATGTAAAAATTGTAGCAGTTCTTTACTTTCCTGATTACCTGAAAAACTCTTCAGAAAGCTTCCATAGAACAAAATAGGAGCCACATGCTGTGTGCCAAAAAGCAGAAATTGGCTTCAGTGTCCACCTTCTGTTCTTTGTAATGTTGATGATGTGCCACAGAAAGAAGAACAGACTGACTGTTCCCTTACTTTAAAAAGCAAACCAAACAAAAGCTTCTTGGCCCACACTAGAAGCTTCATGCAGCCAGAGACATCTGTGACAATTGTGACAAAGGAAGGGAGAAAGAGGAAGACAGAGGCAGAACAAGTATTAAGAGTATTAAGAGTACATAAACACCTCCTTTTCAATAAAACTTCACTTTTTCTTCTTCTTCCTTTCCTTGATTACAAATGTTAAGTTTCAAACTAGAGACAACCAGACAAACATACAGAGTTCAGCAAAATAAACATAGAGTGGTTTGGGTTGGAAGGGACCTTAAAGATCATCCAGTTCCAACCCCCCTGCCATAGGCAGGGACACCTTCTTCTAGACCAGGTGATTCCAAGCCCTGTCCAGCCTGGCCTTGAACACTTCCAGAGATGGAACATCCACAGCTTCTGTGGGAAACCTGCTCCAGTGTCTCATCACCCTCATAGTGAAGAAATTTTTCATAATACCTAATCTAAATCTCCCCTCTGTAAGCTTAAAGCCATTCCCCTTGTCCTGCCACTACATGCCTTTGTCAAAGTTCCCTCTGTGATTTCCGCTATCTAAGACTGTCTTCCACTCCACCAGTAAAAAGGTAGGCTGTTCAAGTCAACTGGAAGTTAGGGAATATGTATTAAACACAGCCTTTTCACACTTTTTTTTTTTTTTTCCCCAGCAGGACTCCCCAGGGAAAGTTCTCTTTTAAGTAGGCTCTTGGGTTGGATGACCAAATTTTAGATTCATGATGATACAACTGAAAGATGATACCCACCATGTTCATCTCATCAAGTACCTCCTAAGCAGCACCACTGTTACTGGGGTCAGGAAACTTGTCTTACAGCCACTAGTTTCTTTTATCTAACATGTGGATCCCATTTTTTGCAGCACAAGGTATCCATGATGTGCAGTAGGCAGGGCAGAACTAGTAAATGAAGTACTCGTAGTATGTGCTAACTGTTCCTTCTTTTGTTTATTTTTGGTCCACTACTTAGCTATAATTATTGAAGTGTAGAATTTCACTGGATGTATGAGTATTTAATAGGTTACCTAGGCTTTGATTTAGGAGTGTACAGCGTATCAGTTATCATCTGCACAGCCACTAGGGCACCAGTTTTGCCTACAGAACGGCACATGGATTAGATCTATAAAGAGCTCTTAAAACTGAAATCATGTGAAAACTTCTACTTTTTTTACAGGTTTTAATTCAGAATATATTCACTGAAAAGACTTCAAACTTCGGGGAAACGTAGGTCCAACAAGGCAGGGAAGATTCACATTTTGTGATTTCTTGGATTTTGGACCCAGTTTTCAGCTGAGCATTTTTTCCCATGCGATTTTCAGGATTGTTTGTATGAGAATGCAAAACAAAACCTGATGTTTGTGAGTTGGATAGCTTTCTTGTTAGACAGGAAAAACCTTGATTCCTATGGCTTAGTCAAAGAAAGCTAAATATCTCTTCTGCCATCCTGTGTCCTTCCTCCCTTCCTTTTGATATGAGCTTCTACCATGCTGGAAGCTGAGTCACCCTTTCTTAATATTCCTTTTGGAAGGTGTTTCTTTAGCTACCCTTTACAAGTTACTTCCTTAATGAAGCTTTGCCAACCATCTTGCACTTGTCATACTGTAGGCAGAAATTTTAACTTAAGTTTACAAGATCCCTCTAAGCCCCAAGGCAGCCAGAGTTAATAACACATATCATACATAGGCTGTACTCTTCAGCTGGTGCTTGTCATGGTTCTGGCAGTGCCATTTCATGTTTTCATCTATTAAATCTACATCTTCAAACTGGACAGGGGTTTGTTTTGATTCCTCCTCTCTCTTTCGTTTTTAAGTTCTAAATGAGAAAAGTACTCTTGAACTCTACCATAGCTATCAGTAAAAGAAGGCTTCTCCTGAGGCCTGCAGAAAACTGGCAATTGAAACATCTCCTTGAGGAAAATGCAAAATGATTACTAGTGTCTTACCTTCTGCCACATAAACCTGCAGGTCTTGGTTACCAGAAAGAAGAAAGCAAATAGATCTTCTAAACAAGGAGGAGTTGGAAGAACTTGGATTACAACTGGGCAAGGAAGTTAGGATGTGCATGCTTAATGAAGCGTTAATGCTTACAAAACTTAAGCAGTTTGGAGAGACTTGCAGTTGGACTTACATACTGTTAAGACAAAGAGCTTGACTGGAGAGTCATATCAGTGATTTTCCCCTTTTGCTTAACAGCTTTCTAATCATGAAACCCTTTCTGTAACCCTTTTGGGGCTGAGATTCCTTTGTATATTTTACTCTTTCTTATTTGTAATTTATTTATTTAAAAAAATGCTTCTCCCAAGTAGAGGCTTCTTCTGTTACAGCCTCGTTTTAGTGGCTTTTTGTCTGTGATAATATGCAGAGGTTCTGTTATGAATATATTGTGTTAAAATGACTCACTGTCATGTAAGGAGAAGAACAAATAAGAAAGCAGGGATGTAAACCAAGAGGAAGAATGCAAAATACCCATGACTAAGCAACAGTGAATTGATGCCTAATTAATACTGGCAAAAACATTCCTTGCTGTCGTTCTGTGTATTTTTTCTGTTTCTTATAAATCTTATTTGATTCATTATGGGTAACAATTTGAGCATAACATCATGGTGGTTAAGTACAGAAGAAATGCAAATGAGTGTTTGTCGAGTAAGGGTATTATAACATGATGGGTAAGTACAGGAGAAATGTAAATTGATCTGGTCTTCCACTGAGCATGCTGGAAGACAAGTGGATAAGGAAGGTTTATATAGGAAGCGAGTACTGCAGACAAGGCTGTAGAAGTTTAGCAGGTTAATTATTAATCTTTTTTTATGACTTAAAAAAATAAAGCATTCATAATTGCTATTTGCATAAGGAGTGAAGAAAAAGGCTTTTACAGATATTTTGTGTGGAAAATAAATACATATGGAAGCATGCAGGGTCTTTTCTTATACTGCAGTCTGCTTTCTCAAGAACTTGTCCCCTGAAGCACAATGTTTCCTGCTTTGCTTTTGGAAATTTGGGTAGGGATTCTCCTGCTTGTTGCTATAGGAAGCAAAGGAAAGGCTGGGTGAGTAAAGGATTGGGATGCTGCAAGATTTTTCAAAATGGAGCAAACAATAGAGATGAATTCCTTTGGTTTGGCAGTCTAAAAGCATATTTTTTCAGTAAAATCTTCATGTCATGAGGGTTTCGCTTTTGTAGGAATGAGTGTGACAGAGGTGCATGTTAATTTGCATGCCACTACAGTGGTTTTGCTTGCATTTTATGTAGCTTCTAGCACCAAAGTAGTTTGTTTCCCACCTGTACAACCTGCTTTATGAAGATGGGGCATTTCTGGCAGTCAAATTTCTTTTGCTGAGTTTACTCCTTGAAGCCTTATGACCTTCTACCCGTATAGTGATACCGAAAAGGTTTCCTAATGCACAGTCTTGTATGAAGTGATAACAGGTTTTGGTTTTTTACTGAAGTGTATCTTATGGTACTGTAAAACCTCAATGATCTGCTTCCCCAGTGTTAAGCTTTTGAAGGGAAACAGCAGCAAAATATTTTTTCAGTGTACATTTTATAAATATAAGTAGGAAAAAAAAACTGGTGAGACTGGGATTTTATTGTCTTTATTTTGGGATCTAAGTATTCACAATTCAAAGTGGTGCAGATCATGCAGACTTGCTTGGGCGTTTTCCTTTGTTTTGGTAGAGGATTGTTGTTTTGTTTGAGATTATGTAAACCTCATAATTTCCAAAGTGAAATTTTAAACCAGATTCAGCCTGTCCAAAAAACTCTTTACAAACAATAAAGTCAAGACAGTGACCTTTCCAAGCCATTACAGTAATGCAGAAGTTTTACCATCCAACCAGCGTCTTTACTTGTGAAGTTGTAAAGAAGGAGCTTTCCTTGGTTGATGTGGTACAAGTTTTTTCACCTAAATAAATTATGTGTGCAGCTACTGGTGTTTTTTAATCATATCCATAGTTTTTATAAGCCCATTGAAGTGAATAAGAGTATTTCCAGTAGTACTAGTGAGTTTGGATCAAGTCCTTGGAACTGAGTGACTAATTTTTCTCTCTTCTCCAGGCCTCATGTATCGACTTACATACATCTTCTGTTGCAAAATAAAAAATCTAAGTAACGCGGTAGCTTGTAAGATGGATAGTGATGTTTCCTTGGTACAGAATTTTTCTATCTCTGCATCACGTAGCTTGTTTCCTTTGCATTTAAAACTGAACTGTAGCAAAGAAAGGAAACCCTAAAACTAACCAACAGAAAAATTTGCTGTGTATACCAGCACCATTTCTAGGAAACTCTTTCAAAATGAAGTTGTAGGGTGAAGGTGAAAACCCATATTCAATTTTACATGTGCAGACCAGGAAAACAGAGGTGGAATTCTATGTTTGCATGCAGTATTGAAAATCATCTCATCCTTTCCAGATAGATGTCAGCTGAATCTTTAGAAAAAAAGTTTCTATGCCAAAACAGACACCTTCTTTTCTATTAAGTACAGAGCTATTTCTGAAATAATTCGATGAAAAGTTGGTAAGTGATGCACAAGTTACCCTTTTTTCTGTATCTTGGAAGTGACTTGTCCTGGTCACTTCAGAATGTCATGAAAGTAAAGCCTCTAGCCAACACTTGTATGTGCAAATCAACCATCTGGAGGGCTTGAGAAAAGCAGAAACCGTGCTCTGAATAAAAATAGACTCAGGCTCTCCCTGGAGCACCCAAGCTGTCCTTTGGCCACAATATAACCATTGCATACAGCCACCATAATGAAGAAGGCTCCAAGTGTAAATACAGCACCAGCTAGGTTTAGCCTTTAGTTAAATGCCTGTAAAACCTTTACTGTTAAGCCCGAGCTTTGCCTTGAATCTCTACACAGGATAAAAAGCAGGCTGTCTTAAGTTCACTGAGATTTTTCATGCTTTGAAAACTTCCTCTTCCAGCTGTGCAGTCCCAGGTGAAGTGGTAGTTTACAAACTTTGTGCTGAACATGCCTTCTTTAGCTGCCTGAAACGTTCATCAGCCAGCTGTCACAGTCTTCTAAACAGTTAAGGCTCATACCATTTTAGCATAGGCTTTTGGTAAGCCTTTCACTTGTCTTGCAGATTTGCGAATAATTTTCAGGATTGGGACTTGCATTGTACCAGGCATTTACTGGAATAATTGTCTGTCCATTGAATCCCTTAATGAAACAGGTTTTACTGCAACATTGTTTGGTTACCCATATGGATTACATGGTGTGATTTTGCCTTCGCTACCTTTTCAGAAACACATAGCCAGGATGTTTTCATAGACACATGTGCACACTTATTATTCCTGAACTTGTGCCAGTCTCACAAATTAAAAACAGACATCTTCCCATTCTGTGAGCCTGTGAGCAGCTTTTGTCTTAGAGAAGAAAAAACTAAAATTCTTGAAAGAGTGCATCAGGGATGAAATAAGATGGCAGTATACAGCAAAGAGTTTTAGTTGCTAAAATGATAAGAGAGGTTAAAAGACTTGGAGCTTACTGTTTTATCTCTAGTGCCTCTTTAAGGCTCCAAAGCATCACTTTCAAGTAAAAAAGTCATTCCCAGGATGTAATTCATGCTACAATTAACTCAGGTTTAGCCTTAGAGCCTGTGCCTGTGAGGTTGTGCATAGGTATCGGGATTCCTAGCATCCTTAAATTGCTCCCACAAATTGTCAAAGTTGATTCATTTAACCAGACCGGAGCATTGCACTCTTAATGTGACAAAATCTGCAGCCACTTTGACTGCATTTGGAGTTTGATGGATTTTAATGGTGCATTTGTCACTCAGTCAAACAAGTTTGACTCTTGGCCCATAGAATTAGTTTCCGGTTGAAGAGAGTGTAGGAATATTTTCATTTTATTTTTAAAAATCCTTGTCTTGACTTATGCTGTGATATTCACTCTACCCAGGCCAGTGAATATTACAGATTGAATTCTCTGTAAGAATGAGTACTGTATTTTCAACACCTTAAACAAATTGTCTACTTCTCTTCCAATCTGAAGCAAGTATTTTGTATAAAATGCAGTTTGCATCATTTTGCACGTGTTCAGAGATGGTCATCTCTTAGTTGCCTTGGGCTTGCTGAAGGGGAGAAGAAGATGTAGAAGCAAAGTTGCACAAAGCTCATCATGTTGAAATCCACAGTTTGGCAAGTCAAATCTTTGCAGATTTTGACCTGAACAAAGTCTTTCAAGGGATATTTACTTGAAAGGCAATATAGATGTTCCTTCCACTGCCTTTTGTCCATTTGACTACCATCATCATAAAAGAGTAAGGGGATGAGATGGCTTTTCTGTTGCGTCTCCTTTTCAGCCCTGTCCAACTGACTTCTCTGTGCTCTCTGTGGAAAATCATCTGGCAGGTTCTTCAGATCATTTCACAATCTCTTCCAGGGAAGAAGCCCTCTCCATCTGTCCTCTGCGGCTGTGTTCCTCACTTCCTCCTGCAGTGCACATTTTCAGTTTCTTCCAGAAAAGGCAGTGAGCACCAAGAGGAATATGCTGCAAAAAAGACCATGATGAGAAGGGGACAAAAGCCCGCTCAACTTGGAGCAGAATTAGGGCAAATAGTTTGCAGACATTTTATGATGAGCTTAATCTATCTGGCAGGTACTCAACAGCCAGAATGGATGAGAGCAGTTTGGTCTGCTGTCTTGTCAGCAGCCTTGTTTTCTTCCATCACTCTAAAATCCACTACAGATGGCTCAACCTTCTCACCCAGAAACTGTGCTGACTGTATGGTGGAGTGTGGCTGGCTCCCTTGAGAATGAGAAAACAGCAACACAGATCAGTTCCATCAAACAGGAAATTGGTTTGTCCTGGTTTTGCTGATGTTTTGATGAAAACAGAAATAAGGACTCAGCACAGAAATAAGAACCTCTTCAGGCCAAAACCCTAGGGTTTAATTTGTTACCATGCAAAATAAAGCCAGACCAGCAACTCACACTTCCAATGCAGATGTTTTAGTAGGGCTGACATCTGAAGGTAGTTTGAGGAGTTGAATTTTTCCTCCTAGTCTGAAATTTATTAAATATGGAGTGTTTTTCTCCACAAGAAAGGGAAGAATGAATGGACCTGCGGTGGCAGGGGGAGGGTGGAGTTGGGAAAGATTATAGAAGTGTGTATACTATAATTAATCAAATAATCTAATTTTAGCTATGCCGTTTAGTTATAGTTTGGACCTGACAGATTTGAAACAAAACCCAATACAATTAAGCGCTAAGTGGCAGTTTTTCATTAGTGTAAAGCATAGAGGAATGGCAAAATACCCATCTGTGTAGGTGTGTGCAGCTGTACTGGTTTCACACAGAGCTGCACCCTATTGCAAGAACCCAGTATCTGGCTCCTTCTTCTGGCCAGGAGGCAAACCTGCTGGGTTTTTTTTTTTTATGTTTTGGGTTTTTTCGTGAGAGCAAAAGAAACATTCTGATGATAGCTTAAAAAAAAAAAAAAAGTAGATATTTGGCCCAAAAAGTTTAAAAGATGTTCTCTTGTGAATGCCACAGTAAATGGCTGTACAAAGTTTCCGTCTCCTTGTAGCACATAGTTTGTTTCTCAAAAAAGGGCGTCAGAAGATAAAGTACAAGAACTTTCCTACGTTGCAGCTGCTAATGCTGCTTGGCTTTGATTTCACAGATTATTGCTATTAATTCCAGCCTGTTTGTTGGTTAGGGCTTCACAAAATAGTCCAGCATAAAACATTCCTATTACTATTGTCAGCCTGCCCTTCAGCTCAGGTTTTGTGCTTTTATGACAGAAAAGTGCTTGCTATGTTCTGAGTTCCCCCAGAAAAACTCTCATCTAGAAATATACATAGGCGGTGTTAAAAACTATATACAGATAGACACAGGAAACGTCAGGGTTCTTGTGAAACACAGAAACACCTACATATACACAGTCTGAGAATACTCTAAGTCACATTAATTTGAAGACATATTTATATTCTGAGTTTAATGTCTGTTCCCTGGAGTTTTGAATGAAAATGTTGGCATGTTACTGTTTTCTCTTCCTGTCCCTCATTTCATGCTTTGCCCATCTGCTGTCCTCAGACCATCTTGTGAAGCCTACATAGGCCTGGTAACGGCAGTCTTTTGGAGCCTGCTGCTTTAACTTTAGCATCATAAGAGACAAGCCGAGTGTGTCTTACAGCAGGAACAGTGTGTGTGCTCCCTTTGCGAGTCCAGGCCAGTGTAGAAGTGCTCCAGCTAACTAGTTCAAATCTTTTGCATCATGTTTACATCTGTGGCACAGAGGTGCCATAGGTCTCAAGACAGAAGATATGGAAGACAGGTTTGCCTGCAGGAATATAAAGTGCTGCAGAAGTGCTTCTTTCGAGTAACTTGACACACCTCGTGGTTATACACCAGAAGACCTACTAAGCTGGTGTTTCTTTTGGACTTGCCTTATTATGTATGTCACGGAGGCATTAGTTTGTGCCTCTGTGAAATACATTAGTTTGTTACCTAAGTATGCTCTGATCCTCTAGCCCTATTTCCGTTGTCAGCTTGGCAAAGAATGTCACCTGAAATGCAAATATTCAATTTCCCTCTTTTCAGAGTCTAAGCCTGTGCCTCAACATAGTAAGGATCAAAATGTGCAGTCAGTCGGAAATCCCTTCAATTTTCATGTCATTGGGAATTGTAGAGGAGTAAGATACATACAAAATTTGCTCTTTTTTATTTCTGAATGGAAATTCAAAACACAATGCCTTGCAAAATACAACAGCGTTTTTTTGAAACATGACATTCAGTGAACATCCATATTTTTCCTGGTTAGCCAAAAATACTTCATGGAACTGTCCCAGTGGCAGTGCAGGTGTGGTTGTTAGGTCATGGCACAGGAGTACACAAAGGCAAGGACACTTGGTCTTCACTAGTGACTTGATTTCAGCATGTATGGCTGTATTCATGTATGGCTTTTTTAGGCAAACAAGTAGCCCACTTTGTGTCCACAGTCCAAACCCATAAGAACAGAAGTAATGTGATCATAAAAAACTAGACTAAGAAGGAACATACCAGGCTCAGACACTGAGGCACCCTCTGCCAGTATCTCTTTAATATACTACTAGCTGGGGGTTCATGCCGACCTTTTCCGCTACTTAGCAGTGATGCTCCTTGTCAGTGCTCATCCACAATAATAGCTCCCCTACCCTAGGTGCCAGCAGTTTTTCAGTAGCTGTCTGGGCCCTTTTCACTGTGTCACAGACAGAAAGGCTACTTACACTCTAAAAACATGTGGGAAACCCCTTACTGTCTTCTTGTTCCCTCACTTCTTTTTAATTACCTATCCCCTGAGATGCAGATGGTGGGTTACAGCTGTTACTTGTTGGGATTTTGCCTCAAGGCAAAAGCACAGACAAGTATTAAAGGTAACATGTACAAGGTGTGTGAATGAAATGCTTCACAAAGTTGTATGTAATGTCTTAAATTTTACTCCCAGTGATGTTAGAGATTGGTTAATTCTCACTACTTTTAAGGTCATCTTTGGAAAGCCTCCTACATTGAAATAGAAAGTGTAGTGCCTTATACATTCCCACGTCAGAGAGGTAGTTTATCGTCTGTCGCTTGCATCCCTCACTGGATGACAGTCTGCAAAAGTGCAAGAAATCAGCCAAGAATATGGTTCCAACTCAGGAAAAACTGGGATATTCTTAGACAGCATTAATTATCTTGTGAACATAACCTAATTGTAATCAAGTGCTGTTTAGGAATAGATTTTCTAGCTAAATTTCAGTGGTTTAATAATCGTAAGTCTTAGGTCCCTTACACAGTGATGTAATCATTATTGCTCCTTACTTTTTTAAAAAATTACTACTATTTATTTATTTTGGTTCAGGTTGCAGTTAAGAATGTTCTCTCCTTATTCTCCATCTCTGCGGGTGTAGATGGCCATGTTTATGGCAAAAGAGATTAGAAAAAGGGCATGCATTTAGAAAAGAAGGCAGGACCAGAAGTGAGGCAGTCCTCATGTTTTTTCCTCACAAAACATGCAAAGGATTTTGCTGCCCTTTAGAAGAAGAACAAGTGACTCTGTTTCGTGAAGGTGGAAAAAATTCCCTTGAAGCTGAGAAGAGGACAGAGAGGTGGGACACAGAGCACAGTTCATTATGGTGTGCAGAGAGGCTGAGTACTTGACAGTTCCAGAAAGCATCTTACTCTGTGTTACCTTACTCCCTTTCTGGCAGCAGCAGCAGGCTATTTCATTCTAGTTTACTATAACTGCCCTTCAGTAAAGCCTTTGGATGTTACAGGTTGCTACTTTAGCACATTTGCTCAATACTGATAGTTCTTGCCTTTCAAACACGAATCACTAGCCGGTGAGTCCTGCTTTATGGGAGAACTCCTGCATTGCTGAAGATCTGATCTTTGCAGAGTAGCTAAGGGATAGAGAACATGTTAGTGCTGTTGTGTGGAGGATGCAAAGGTGTTGTTCAGGAATGTTTTAGTGCAGTTTCTTCACAGAAGGAAGCTTTGCTACGCCAAGGACTAAGACTGTTTGGTTGCAGTACTGCAACCGGTTTGAGTTTTTATCTTTAATCTTTTTTATGATCACTTATGCAGTAGAAAAGTGACTTTGTTGGCACGCACAGGACTTAGTACTTAAAAGACATTCCTTCAGATCAAATCTAAGATGACCCTTTTGCTTGCAGCTGACATTGCTTTAGCAAGAGTCAGACCTGTCCAAAGGACTTCCTTTATATTTTGCAAAGAAATGAGGGGAGAAGGACAGGCAAAATGGGGGAAATGAAGTGAGAAGCAGTCACTTCTACAAATGTATCTTGAGGAAGCAGCAGCTGATAGTAAGCATAGTAATCTAGTTGTCTCAGTGCTCTTGCTTTCCATAACGAGACTCTATTTTGCTCTACATATTTAGATAATTTTAAAAGAAGTCAGGAGATCCTGTCAGCTTCCGTAAGAGTTTTGCATGAGGAACAGAAAAAGGAATTTATAGCATTTTTCACAGTAAATCATGGGCATCAGTTGTGATTCCAAGAATGAAGCAGAAACTGTAATGTCTAGATTACAACAGTTTTCTGAACTCTACACAGGGATAGCTGGGTTAGTTTCACAATATGTAAAAAAATAATTGGCAAAACCACCACTTATTGTTGCCCGATTACTGGCCTGAGCCACTGCAAGTGCTTCAGCTCTCTGAAGTTAACTAAAAACTGTCTGACTCCTACTCTGGGCCGCTAAGTAAATAAACATGGAAATAGTGGCATATGTTCTCCATCTGCACAGTCATGTGCTGTATCTTCAGTGCTCAGAAATGTTGCTTAATAGGAGTATAATCACTGTTGTTGAAAAGTATATTAATGATAAAAATAAGGAATATGGAAAAGAGGCCAAGTTTGGCACCTAATGCAGTAGTGACAGTTTATTGAGAGTCTGGCAGAAATGGCTTCACTTTCCTGTTTATAATAGCTTTGACGTGCTGCATTCCTCATCTGTGATTCAGCAACTGGAACTACTGCAGAAAAAGGAGGCAGAAATAGGTATCTTTCTTTCTGGTTTGTTTTTTTTTTTTTAACTTCATGATCATCATATGCACCAACAGCTGCTGGGAGTGGGTGTTAGAGGCAACAGCACAAAGGGAGCATTTCACATTAGAATAGTTAAATAATTCAGCACCATTCAGGGTTCTGTTAGTATTTTGCCAGAGAGCAAATTCACAATTTTTGCCTGAATGAGGAGGAGAAGATCTGAAGATGTGCAGTTTCTGACTCCTCCTGGGTTCCTCATGCAACTTTCTGCTCTTAGGAAAGCCAGTTTGCACATTCAATTAGAACAGAGAGTCATTTTTAGTTATGGTCTTAAGTCTCAAGAATCAGTGGCCATAAAACCATGTTTGAGTTGCTGAGTAGGTGTACACAATGTAAATGGATCTTGAACCACCAGGCCTGCTTTTCACTGCAGAAACCTATCACTGTTGCGAAGCTTCAGGCATATGCTTTGTTGACTTCCAAACCCCCATCCCTTATTTTGGGTTAAATTGCCTTTGAGGAAGGGGAACTACTGAGTTAGCCATGTAACATGAGACACTTGCTCTCTGCTTCTGGAAGAAAGTGTTGGCTCTGCTGAGCAAACACTGTCTGAGTTGTGGTGATTTCAGCATGTCCCAGGTGTTACAGGCAGTGGAGTAGACTCTTGCTTCTGTCCCAGCTTCCTCTGGGTGCAGCACATCAGGATTTGTTTGGAAAACACTTTTTTCCCTCAGCCCCAACTCAGACTTCTCTCTTTCCAAGTAGTTCCTCTTTCCAGTTGTGGATAAAGGAGGACTGTTTCTTGGTTTCCAGTGTGTGCCTCTTGCTCATGCAGAAATTAACTGAGCAGCTTATTGTGCAGCCCAGGTGAAGGTTTTTCACTCTAGTGATGTATCTGCCATCACTTTGGATTTGATTTAGGGATAATTTTAGCCCTTTGGGCATCTAATACCTGCTTATTAGTCCATCCTGTTAGGGAGGTGATGGATTGGTGGATTTGTTGTTACAACGAGAACTAACGAAGAAGTAAGAAAAAGTGTGGAGTGACTTTGCTCATTACATGTTGTTTGAATCCCATGCTGCAAATGTGCCCTATTCTTGGCCCTCCCTTTTCCTTCATGACACAGAACCGTTTCTGTCAGCTGAAAGGAAGAGTAATTTCATATATGGTGTGATGATTATACCAGGCCCAGGGAAAACAGGCTTCCAGTGCCTGCAGATGACATAGATACTAGATACCTGAAACAGGTATTTGCTCATCTGTGTGCAGCAGAAAAAACTACACAAAATGTTGGAGTTCTTTTTAATAGAATTACTTTACATCAGCCTGCCTGTATTTTTTTACAGTTTTGTAAAAGCAAAAATATAACTTCACAGCTAGTATTAAAATGTCAAGTAAGGCAGGATGGTGATGTGTCTTTTCAGTGTTTATGTATTAAAATAGCAGGAGGCTATCCAGAGATCCAGGGGACTTTGAACAGTGCTATTTAGAGTAGCATGTGCTCAAGGTTTACTGAGGAATGTGTGCCTGTGATTATGGTGAAGACCATGTCCAGAGAAGCCTGCTGTATAGTAGTTCTGCTCTGAGCAAAGCATTTTCAGACTTGATTTTATTTCCCCTTTTAAGTAAGGGTCTGATTTGCATATGAAGTTTTGTACAGAAAACCTTCACTTGCACATAAATAAATTAATAAATATTTTTTTTCATAGCAAACTTCACAGAATCAGCTAAGTTATTTTTGCAGAAAGACCTTTTCATATTTTGAGAATTTGTTGAATACTTTTAGTATTATACATTTTAGAAATATGCAGGGCATGAGAACATAAATCAGTATCCAAGCTCTAAAAATCAAAAGTTTTGGTGTGAGCTGATACCCATTGCTAATAGGCATGTTTATGTGTACTTTGGGCATGCCTTCCAAATGTATTACCAAGAGTAGATGTGACCTGTCTGCAAATGGCAAACCTGTAAACACAATCTAAAATGTTGCTGATACTTAAACTAAAAGAGCTTCATTTCAATGCCATTTCTGTGTATACAAATTGCACAAGCTGTCAGGATATGTCTTGTGAACTTTTAACTTGAATGAAACATGGAAAGGCATCCTATTAAGTTATAATACAGTACATGGAATCTGGATTTCCCTTTTTTATTCCTGAGTAAGCCACATGCTTTGAGACAGAAGTTACCTTCTGTAGAAGTATATATAGTAGTCTTTATTTTTATGATTGTAAAACATTTAAAATACTTTTAAAAGTTCTGTGTATGAATCTGTATAAGGCACTCACCATGTTTTTAATGTACAATAGTTGTTTTTTAAAAAAAGTTTTAAAGCTGAGCATAAATGGATTTTCTGTATATTCTCAGTACTGCTGCAATTACCAAGGAGGATATTGCAGTCAGAATTACTGCTTTGCAGTAATCATTTCTAAATGTGCTGGCTGCATGCCTACCCAGGGATGCTCAGCACAGTTATGGCTCATGGCCAGACCTCCTTGTGGAAGAAGGTCCTTTTAAGCATCCTAACTTCTGCAAGCTGTGATAGCTCTTGGGCTTATATTCTTCAGCACACAGATTGTTCCCCACTGTGAATGCTTGAGGTACTGAGATGGGCTGTTCACCTAAAGGATTGCCTCTTGTTCCAGAAAAATTTCCAGTTCTTCTGCCCTGTGGGAGAGGATCTAAGATTCTCATTTTAATTGTGACTAACTTGTTTTTGTTGCAAGTTTGTTATAAGTATTTGAAGTGCTCAAAGATCTTGAGCTAAATCACCTCAAAGTGTCATTCCAAATGCTGCAGCCTACTTGGTAGTGGAATATTACAGTTTTGATGTCTTTAAACTCAATTAAAAGATTTGAATGAACCCCTCCCTGTGTGTCATGTATAGCTATGTATGGAAATAGCTAAACTTCTGACTTGTTTCAAACTGCTTTCTCCTGTAGGAGGAAATTTGTAAATCTAATAAAGAAATGAAGCAAAATACATCAAATAGGAAGAGAGAAGACATCTAGCTTGTTAAACTGCTAATCATGTTGCTGTGAGAATGATGCTTAAGGAATACTGACAAAGAGCAGATGGATGAGCAGGTTCAGTGCTGTCTGAAATTAATGCAGTGCACATGCTGGGGATAACAGGAGATACTAGAGAGCTGGAGAACATGCTGAGACTTAGCGGAAATCCTTCCCTGATCCCCACACTTAAAGGCAAGCTCAAGGTTTTCCACTGCAGTCTTTGTACAAGTCATGCATGTCAAATATTGAAATAAAGCCGCTTCCTTGCGTATTTTTTGTAATCCTAGCATGCTCCTACCTCATGTTTTTTTTATGGCACCATACATGTTGCAGACTGCAAAAAAGGTGGATGACAGTATCTGCCAAAGGTTTAGATACTTTCTCCTTAGCTCTCCAAAGGCATTTCATGGGCACAAAGTGTCTCTTTTGACAAATCTACCATATAGGAGACATAAGAAAAAATAAACAAACCACCACCTTCCCAGATAAATGAAATTTGACAACAAAAGCTGTAACTTCTGGAGACAGTCTTTATAGTAGAGACCCAGGGCGTGGAAAGTCTTTGAGAGGCAGGCTTAAAGGTCTTCATGTGCAGGTGCAGTGAGGTACAGTTGAGGGGCTGGGGTAGTCTTTTTTTGCTGACTGAGCAGAGCAATTTTTGGCTTGTAAACACAGGACAGAAACGCACAACCCTGGTTCATTTTTTGGTTTAGTAGTACAGACTTGAAAAATACAGAATCTTGGGGCACATGCTCAGCCAGTGAGGAGGGGCAGAAGAAGCTGCGAGGAAGCAGAGACAGGACACCTGACCCAAACTGGCCAAAGGGGTATTCCATACCACAGCACGTCATGCCCAGTATAGAAACTGGGGGGAGTCACCCGGAAGGCCCAGGTCACTGCTCGGGTCGGGCTGGGTATTGGTCGGCGGGTGGTGAGCAATTTTATTATGCATTAATTGTGCTTATTAGGTTTTATTCCTCTCCCTCTTTTTGCCTTTTTTTTTTTTTTTTTAATTTTATTTCAATTATTAAGCTGTTTTCAGCTTAACCCACAGGTTTTACCTTTTTACAATTCTCCTTCCCATCCCACCAGGGAGCAGGGCAGAGAGTGAGTGCGTGTGTGTACTTTAGGTGCTGGTTGGTGTTAAACAACAACAGTTAGAGATACAGATGGATGAAGGGTAGAAAGATGCAGCACATCATAATGCACTATAATTTCTTTTTATGTCCTTCCTCATGAAGTGTTTTACTTCTGTGTAGTAAAACAAATAAGCTTTATGTTCAGGCCTATTTATGGTGGCAAATTTAAAACCTAACTGATGGCCAATACAGCTACCACAGCACTTGATTAACACACACAAAGGTCAGAAATAATAGATTTCTAATATTAGAAATATTTTCGAATTTTCATGGGGTTTTTTGCTGTTGCCAAGACACAATAATCTTAGATGAAGTAAAGCAGTGGAA
The DNA here is from genome assembly GCF_000696875.1 of Nestor notabilis. NCBI lineage: Eukaryota > Metazoa > Chordata > Aves > Psittaciformes > Psittacidae > Nestor > Nestor notabilis. The sequence goes on along the minus strand of NW_009936096.1, from coordinate 74,289 downwards.
GAGAGACCCCACACTTCAGGATGTAGTTTTCCTCCAAGGGCATAATTTTGAGTTAAATTTGAGGTTTTGGTGTGGACTATAATTCAAAGTAATTCTAGGCACACACACTGGATCTTCCACAAAGCTTCCAACAAATCAGTAAAAGTACAAGACCACATACACCAGGTCAAAGATCCACATAACCCAAAAACCTCCTGTCCATGTATGTTCAGTAACAAAAACATGAGGAAACAGGAAAAGAATTGAATACAAACATCCGGTGATCATTGTTTACAGATTCCATGAATTACAGGTTGCATCATTTTTAGTAGAAACCAGCAAACCAAAAGAAGAACAGGTATTCATGGTATATTCTGATTTTGGGACAGATTCAGCACTGAATGTATATCCATCTAATTAGTGTTATAAAAACTAATTATGGTAGCATAAAACCAGTTTGATTAAATGAAAAGCTAGGCTTTCCAGATTTAAGAAGTTAGGGATTGAGTTACAAAGACTGTGTGATTTGCATCAAGATATCATTTCATTTAGGCTTTACACATATGGGGAAAAATAAGAATTAGAGAATACAGTCATCACAGTAGTGGTGTATGAATAGAGCTCAGGTTGATGCAGGAGGAAGCAGGATATTGCCTAGCTGATTCTTGCCATGTCCCGCAAAAGATAAACCATTAATCGGATCCTTCATTAACATCAAGTGTGGAAAAAACAGCTCATGCCAGGGATTACTTCATAAATGTAGTTAGTGTGAAAAATTACGCATTAAAGAAAATACAAAATTGCTCAAATTAATCTTTGAAATATATGGAGTTTGAGTTCCATCTCTCTTAGACTGGGATAGATGAAGAATAATTACATTTTGGTGACTAGATACACTGGTGTAGTTGGAGAGGAAATTGAGCTTGCCTGCTCTCCCAGGATTTTAAAAGATTTATATTTTTAAGGCAGAATTGTTTATCTTTAAAGTCTGTGCTTGTACATTCAGAATAAGAATGGTGATCCTGTGTCACAGAGTAGAATCCTTTGACACATGATCTCTGCCTGTTTAAATACAGACTGGAGTCTTTATGCCACCATGTGGGTGCAATACCAGTTGGCTTAGCTTTGCCACTGGCTTTAGTATTTGTAGTGTTTTAGTTTAAAAAAAGCCAAACTGGATAATATGTGCTGAGTGTTTGGTGAATCTCTGAAATATATCTTGGTTAATGTCACTTTTACAATGTTAAATTCTTTTTTCTTGAAAATTAGAGTAGCAAATTTACCATTATTGTAAGCACGAAGAGCAGAAGAATTCCTAGTGAATTTGAAAGTATGTCCTTTGATTTTTTTGGTGGACTTTCCTAACTTTCCATGTCCATTGTTCAACTTCAGGCAGTGTCTTGACATACAGTTAGGCTGTCAATACATATGCATTGACTGAAATGTTTTTATGCCTATCCTTTTTTTTCTTTGTTTCTAGCAAACTTGTCTCATATTTCCTCTCTAGTGATTTGTTTTCCATGCACAACTTTTTTTTTTTTTTTTTTTTTTTTTGATGGATGAAAGAGTAAAGAAGTGTGTTGCATTGGTGGCCTAAAAAGTCATCAAATCCTGTCGTGTTCAAACGCAGAAGAGACATTCTGAATTTTCTTACATTTTTTCAGTTAGTTGTATACCTTCAGCGAGCATAACTGAAGAGGAAATTGCAGGAAGCATGCTGAAGTAAGCGTGTATTATTTCATTCCCGTTTCTGATCAGATGGTTATTTTACTGTCATTATCATGGACAATAGAATCTGAATGTGAACTGTTTGTGCATATCTACCATTTTGTGAAAGCAAGTTCTTTATGATAGCTTTAATGTGAGCCATTTTTCTGTGCCTGGGGACTTTGGGGCATGTGCTTGTTTGAATTAGCACACTAATCCCTGCTTCCAGATACCCTTTCATTCTTGTAACAAAGAGGTAATCCTCTGGTGTAACTCAGTATTCCGGGTTCTGGTCTCAAGAGAAGAATTACACTAAAAAAAAAGGCGTTTGCATGCTTCTCCCCTTGCTTCTGGGCGAAGAGCAACATGGTTCATGTATAGGCAGTAGTTAAATCTCCTGCTGAGAAAATCTTACATGCATATGTGCATGTAAATGTCCTCTGTGCTTAAAGGCTGATGCTATTAAAATTGTTCCCCTATTTTAAAATTCTTACCATTTTTTGTCATTCTTGACAGTGCCAGATTGATGCTTATTTACACTGGGGTTCATTCACACACTCTTTTAAGCCTTTTTCTACCATCATATTCCTGGCAAGGGGAAGCAAGCCTTGCAGGAAAAAAATTTGTTTTTACAGATAAGTGCTGCAGAAGATTATCCCTGCCTGCAGTCCGTTTCTCTGGGTATAGGGAGCATGTCAGTGAGTGCAGACTGGTGACTAGAATGCAGTGAAAATCTGGCAGTGCTTGATTCTCAGAAGAGACCCCAGAGAGACACCTGTATGATCAGTCATGGATAGGGCTACATGTGCTCTTCAGATGTGCTTGCCCTTCAAGTTCTCTTTTCCCCCTGAATGCACTTCCGTGTATAGACTTGGGCTGTGCTGAAGTGCTGTCTGGAGCAGGAGGGGATGGGTCTGCAGTCTGGCTGGATCAGGTATGGACAAGTCCAGCCTACAACAGATGGCTGGAGCTCTGCTCTTCAATGGCTGATTTTGGATGGTTGTAACTTAAACTGTGATCAGACTGACCTCTACAGCTGTGATGGAAATGCACAGGGGTCAGTATGCTTATGCTCCATTCTTAAGCCATCTCTAGGCATCACAGGACAGGCTTTGTGATCTCACACACTTGGAAATAGCTGTTTAACCAAGTGTTGCCTTGTGGAAATTTTTAATATATCTTACATGGAGTTTCATAGCTAAATACATCTAGGGGAGATGAGGGGTCAATGAGCAGTTCAGGAACACAAGTTTGGAGAAAATTCTACATAAAAAGCCAAGATAGAATGTAGTTCAACTTTTTAGAAAAGCAGTGGGAAGCATTTGAAGCATACAAAAAGGATTAGGATAGTTGGGGAAATTGTCTTTCCCAGTAGAAACACTAATAACCATTTTGACAGTGTTATTTACCTCCTGCTGCTTCACTGGAAAGAGAAAATTTTAAGTGTCATTTCAGAATGAAGCATTTTTGTCAAAGCCAGGCTGATTAAAGCCCTAAGTAAACTACTGGGTTTGTTGTTAAAAATGCCAGTGTCACAGAATGGTGATTATTTTTATCCCACAGTTCTCAAACAAAAAAAACAAAAAAAGCTGCTGCTTCTGCATGTAAGGTAAGGCTGCAAGAAAGAGGGTTTTGTTGTTTTGTTGGGGTCTTTTAATGAAACACTCCATTTAGATGTCATTTTATATTCCGTATGTAGAACAGAAGAGCCTAATTTATGTTTGATGGCATGTGGAGGGCGGCTTTGTCAAACAGCAGGTCCCAAGTGTTGCTTAATTTGCACTCTTCCCTGTATCCTTTTGGATGCACTTCATCACTTTGTGCTGGATACTGACTACCAAGGGTGCACAGAGACGTCCACAAAGTACCAAAGGGAAGTGTTTCAGAGATTTCAGGGTAATACCTCTGATATGTAGCCAGCTTGGAGGTAATCATCAGAAGCATGAAAGAACATTGCAGAGAGAGCCAATGTCCAAGCAAGAGATTTTTGCTCAAAATAGAGTAAAGAAGGAGTAACAGTTCAAGAGGAATGCCTTGGATGAGAGAAGCAGGTGAGCTATAGCAAAGTGATTTTTTTTGCAAATGCTTTTCTGAAAGTCCGAAAACAAAAATGAAAAATTCCCAGCTCTAATTCTGATTGGATTCTTTCTACTTGAAATGCTTTGATTTGTACTTACATCCTTCACTGCTTAGGCATTTCCATTTTCTTTTTAAAAGTGTGTTTAAAATACAGATTTGTGAAGCCGATTTACAGCACCCAAAATTGCCTCTTAACTGCTCACCACTTGGCTGCTTTCTTTAAAATCATAGTATCATAGAATGATTTAGGTTGGAAAGGACCTTAAGATCATCTAGTTCCATTCCCCTGCCGTCTGCAGGGACACCACACACTAAACCATGTCACCCAAGACTCTCAACAACCTGGCCTTGAACACTGCCAGGGATGGAGCATTTAGCACTTCTTTGGGTAACCTGTTCCAGTGCCTCACCACTCTCACTGTAAAGAACTCCTTCCTTTTATCTAACCTGAACTTCCCCTGTTGAAGTTTAAACCCATTACTCCTTGTAAATAAAAAGGCATTTTTTTTTCTGAAAAGGAAATTAAGATATTATGTCTGGAAGCTATTCAAAAGAACGTGCTCATGTTTATATGGATTGGTTTTTTTAAGGTATAAATCCATAAGATTATAGCTTATGAAAGTCAATTCTCCAGTGACAGGTGAGGAAAAAGAAGGCTGGGGTTTCTTCTGATTTTTGGTTTTTTTGTTTGTTTGTGGGTTTTGCGTCTGGGTTTGGTGGTTTTTTTTCAGTGCCTAGAAAGCAGGAAGTTGTTTTCATGAATAAGACCAGAATCAGAGTATCTTAGCATCTGACTCACAGAACAAACAGTGCCAATCCAGTATCTACCAAAGAAAAGACTGATACAGCCACAATCTGTAGACAGATTAATGAAGTTATAGGGTTTTTGGCTGGATTTCAGTGTTAATACTATGTAACCTTCTCAAATTATTTCCTGAACTTTACATCAGGAGGTGTGTTTCTCAGCACAAGTGTCTGTGAGTTCTGTTTGAAGTAGTAATCTGATCAATCAGTACTTGACTTTATCAGTAGTCACTGTTGATTAGTCACTCCCTCATTTCTCACATCATCCTTGTGAAATAAATAAAGATAATTTTGGTTTCCTGAAGAAAGGAATTCAAGGCAGAGAGAGAGAAAGCAGACTTCTTCAACCAACTTGAAATTCTGAGGTGAGAGGTGCCTTTCCCCCATGCATTTTCCCTGCCTCTGAAGATGTCTCTTGAATCTCTTCACAGCTTGTTCGTGTAGTACAGAGTTAAAAATACTAAATGAGATATAAATGAGTGCAAAAGCTTCAGGGAGCAGTTGCTATGATTAGTTGCTTCATTGTTTGTGTTTCATACATTTTAGCAAGTATAGTGTGTAGATCATATATACTCATTATGTGTTAATCAAGGGCAGGGGTTTTTGCTAGCTTGTGTTAGCTTGTTGCTAAGAATTTGTATGCATTAAACTTTGGTGTTGTTTAGAATGGCACAGCTATGTCTGAACTAATTTTTTACCCCTCTAAATCATGAATGTCTTCATGAGGTCAGCACAGGTTTTGTCTGTGAAAATCTAATATGTCTTCTGGGAGTGGGCTTCTTCTCAAGATTGATCATGGACTCAAGATTAATCAATGCGCGTGCACTCCACTAAATTTGGTGGGCTTTAGTTCACCTCTGTAAGACTTCTGTAGCACTTTAAGTGCTGAATACTCCTGCCGTATGTGATACCAGATGTATGAGGTAGAAAAAAAATGTAAAAAAGTAAAGCACTCTGAAAAATTATGCTAGCTGTGAAAGGTGGGTATCCTGAACTCCTTTCTGCCGTGTTTTCTTTTGCTAAACAGCCTGTCCACCAGGAACATACAAGCCTGAAGGTTCACCAGGTGGAATCAGCACTTGCATTTCATGTCCTGATGACAATCATACTTCTCCACCAGGAAGTACCTCAGTTGAGGATTGTACATGCCGGGAGGGATATCATGCTGTTGGACAAACCTGTGAAGGTAAGTGATTCCACCCAGGAACAGAATACCCCTGGAACTCACAATGCAGTGCTGGGACAATTTTGTTATTAAGTAACTGTTTTCCTTCAGTAGCCTATTGCACTCCAGCTAGCATCCTAACTTTGTTGTGGTTGTTTAATTATTTAGTTGTTCACTGCCCTGAACTGAAGCCCCCTGAAAATGGGTACTTTGTCCAGAATGTCTGCAACAATTTCTTTAATGCTGCCTGTGGGATCCGATGCAAAGCAGGATTTGATCTCGTGGGAAGCAGCATACGGCTTTGTCAGCCAAGTGGCCAGTGGTCTGGATCAGAGGCTACTTGCAGAGGTATGAATGTCATGTGTTTGAAAAGTCTTTTTCTGTTGGATTAGTTTGCTCTTAACAGTACTTTTCTCCACTCACTACATAGTTGAGAGTGCAGATCTGATCCTGTTAGCTCTTGGGTACAAGAGTGTTCCCAAGGTAAACTCCCAGTCCAGTATAGGAAGGAGGACATCTACAGCAGAAAATGCAGAGGAGTATTTAGTAGGCAGACAGTGTTTTGCAGGTGAATCTACACTTCCCTTACTTAAACCTCTCTCAAGCTAATTTCTATGAATTTTGTATCTATGTTGTGTAAATCCAGCAACTTTACCAAGCAGTCAAATATATAACAAGACTTTGCCACATGCGTGTTTTAAAATATCCACTAGGCTCTTGGCACAGATGGGCATTGGCGCTGGGAGACATTAACTGTGGAAGAATGCCATTTTGCTTTCTTCTATGAAAAACAGGAAAGCCTGGGCTTTGAGCATAATTGTCAGAAGAATTTTGAGTGGGGTTTCGCTGGGGATCAACTGGCAGTATCCTAGAAGTTCACTATAGGGGAATGTCAGCTGGGAAAGAAATAAACAGAAGGTGTGAAAGGGAGGAGACATGAGGAAAGGCATCCTGAAAAACATTATTTCTGGAGCTTTTACAGGTACATAGGAACACAGTTTTGCTTTGTTACCACATGTCTCTGCCTGAGGTTGGCTTCTTGATGATTTAGAAGGGGAGCAGCATCCCCACATAGTCCTGTGGTATGTCTTCCAAGGAGTGCCTAAAAGAAAATGGTAGCAGCCTTCATCTCGTCAACAGCCACATATTTAACTTGAGTTGGATGCAATTAACATCAGTATGCAGCACAGGAGGTTACAAAATAAGAAGTTTTCAGCTGTTTTGTAACTCTTGCCCTGGCCTTCAGTTCAGGGAAGGAGGCTGCTTAGATCCTTGGAGGCATTAGCACTTTATGCCACTATATCAAACACTACAGCCCTTAAAGAGACAGTAAGTCATTGTTCTGAAAGAAAGGATCTGAGCTAGAGATTGGTTCATCAAGACATTCTTATATAGCAGCTCAGTTCTGCTTCGGACTCTATAGATAATACTGAAAACCTAGTCTTCCTTTATAGCTTCCAGTGACAGAAGGCAGGAAGGAAAAGCTTTCAATAGAAAATAAATTGAGAAGCTAGACTTAAGCTCTGTCACACAGTAGCCTCCAGTGCAAAGAATCTGGGGAAAGCTGCAGTCAGCCATGGAGAAAGGATCCTTCATCTTCACTGTCTGTAGAGAAGTGGAAGGTTCTAGTACTTGGAAAATGGAAAATTTTCTGAAGCATTTCAAAATATTCACTTCCTGGGTGTTGGTGCGTGGTTTTGCCTGGAAGGTGAGGGAATAGAAAGGTCTGCTTTGAGATACTGTCCTGATGTTAATATCCTTTGAAGCATTGAAATGATATGTTTTTGCTTGCATGTTGTGTCATTCTCCATCATACTGAAGACTTCCAATAAAAAAATAAAATTAAAAAATCCCACCTTTACGTATGCTGGATACGCTAGTCTCAATTTACTCAGACTATGAAAGGGAACAAGATCAAAGGCACAGTTCATAGCTGTCTTGTTAATCGCAGGAGTGTTTTATCACATAAATTAGGAAGGGAGAGTAAAGGAAAATCCCTTTGCACTGCTTTGGATTTTGACATTAAACACTCCTCAGTTGTTCTGCTAGCTAAAATCTGCTGGGCTATTGGAAAGTGATTAATGAAGCCATGTCATGCAATTAACAGTGACCCATGAAATAAACAACCACAGAGCTTGTATTTAATCCAGAAACATGTAGTAGGAGAAAACCCAGAGCAAGCAGAATATACTGTTGTTGTTTTCACTGGTTTTATGGAAATACTTCTTGCTTGTGAAAAACGCCTTACTGACAAAAGGATGGTTTTGCATTTAATGCATGGAACCATAGCAGGATAACATGAGTGCAGTTATGGGTTTCTGCCATAGCCATACTGAGACGCTGAATGAGCATGAACACTGAAACACTGCGGAGGTAGGAGCTCTACAGGTATGAAGGCCTTCCAGAAGAGGTGGCTGGGTGGTGGAAGGCAATGCCTCTTCTGCAGGCACATTAACATTGATGAGAGCCTCCTCAGCGTTCTTAATTATTTCAGGCTTCCTCAAAAATGCCATGTTTACCACAGACTGGGTGTTAAAGGCTTCCATAGAAATCTTCCAAGAGAAAGCCTATTATCTTCTGTATAAAGTGTGTGTGATTCAGTTGGGAAACTGTCTTTCTTACTCACTCTACTACAGTTAAGGTACAGCATATTAGGAAGCTGCTCTGAAGCTCAGAGTGCCTCTTGCAAGATAGAAGTTTCGAGATCTATTATAGACTCTTAAATGCACTTCCCAGAGGATGCCTGTGTATGTACAAACACAAGAGGAGTAGTACTTTCAGAAAGTAAACATGAGACAGTGGTAATGCAAAGATGTATTGGGTGCATCTGAATGGCTTTTTTTCTTTTTTTCTTTCATATCCAATATAGATAAGTTTTGCTGTAGACTGTTTTTTCAGCTTAGGTGCCACTATAGCTGTTTTGCCACTATAGCTGTTTTCAAAAGAGACATTATTTAATGTGTGTTTTTTGTAACTTTGAGTGGTGCACAGTTAAAGGCATTTATACAACTAGGTTTTATTTGAAGGAGCACTCGGGGCATCTGTCCATTTGTTTGTTTGAAGGCATAGAGTGATCTGTCCAGTTCATATGTCCACTTGTAGGCATGTCCTGTCTCCACTGTGCAGAGTAAACAGCTACTGGGAAAAGGAAAGTTGCCAAGTTGGCTTACTTTTGAGTGCATTTGGAGAGGAGCTTGAGGTTTCCCTCCTACCCGGCAGCAGCAAGGGTGGCTTAGTTGGTAAAATGGGCATCCCAAACCACAGTGGAGAAGTCATCCAGATCTGCGAAGCCACCCTCACCAGAGCTTTCCCTCTTGCTAGCAAGATCAGCAGAAGCTGTGGAAAACAATCCAGGGAGAGCAGAGTTTAGGAAACTGCAGTCTTCTTGATTATATTTTTGAGCAGTAACACTATTTGCCCATGTGTGTTTTGCTCCCTCTTATGCCTGTTGAACATACTGAGTGACATCTGCTAGATTCAGCTAGCAGTGTTTTCAACCATACAAGTTTTTTACTGGTTTTGGAAAATCAGTGACTGGTTATCGAAGAGAGGCATGAATTTTTGAAGGAACAGGTGCATGAGGACCCCAGCAGGCATCTACACATTTGGCCTTGCTATCACCGAGTTATCATGCATTATCATCATCACATAGTCATGACCAAACAGTAGGTGTGTACAGATTAGATATTTGAGGAACCCAAGGGACAGGTAGCATGTATATAGTTCAGAGTCTTGTCCAGAGGGGAGCAAAGGAACAAATACGGAAGTGTGAGATACTGGCTTAAGAGTAGGAGAGCTGGAGGCACTGCAGAGGAAGGAGGTCCTAGTAGAAGAGTTTGAAGATACAACGCTGAAACAAAGAATGTAAATCCAAGCCATACCAGTGCCACTACTTTTTTCTTCTATCATTCAGCTGTTTGGGGATCAGTCTTAATTACAGCGTAGCTTTGTGTTAAATTGCAACATCAGGACTCAGTAACAAAACCATAAAATAATCTGAGGATCACCCTCCGTGCTCCACTTCCCTTTCTGTATACGCATCAGGCACAGGTCTGGGTTGTCCTTGTCGTCACAGTGCTTGCAGTGTTTGTGAAACATGGCAGGAGAAAGGCCTTTGTGCTGAGCAGCAGCCAGGACTGCCTCCATGGGGAGCCAGTCACCTGAAAGGGTCTCTTTTGTCTCAGCAAAAGCATAATTTGTTCCTTTTCATCTCTCATGGTCCAGTTGTCTATGAATGCCTTGTATTCCTTCCTCTCTCTTTTTCCCACACCATGATGAATGTCTGCTGTTCTGATCTGTGGAGACACACGTGTCCGTGTCTACATCAATACACTCCAGAGTGCCTGAGAACTCCTGAGTTCTTGAGCACTGGGACACTATCACCTGCCTTGTTAATAAGCTCTTAGTCTCTTCCCTGGTGTACACTCAGCTAGTATCAGACTGCCAGTTGGAAATCCCCCAAAGAACTTTCAGGCATGGCTGGGGGATTAGAAACTTCCAAAGACAAGCACTTTTCCATGAGATTCCATTTGCCTACAGCTGCTCAGTTTTGAAGGCTGATAGACATTACTAGCACAGGCCACACACTGTGTGCCAGATGCCTTCAATGGCTAGGAGCATTCCCGAGCACAATTAGATTTTTAGCCTAAGCTTGCATCAGAACTTAAGTGAGCTTGGAAGTGTGTGCCTAAGTCATACATGCTATGTAAGACTGTTTCAGGAAGAGGAAGGCATCAAGCCACTGAAAAAAAGCAGCCCTGTTCCAGACCTATTCCCTAAATCTGTACAAACTACTGCAACCACTGTACGAGCCATTACCCATCCCACCCCTTAAAACCCATGCAAATTAGTATAACTCCACTGATTCTTGGTGCTGCAGAGTGATCTGGTGTTTGGGATTTTTTTCCCCCTTGCAGTTCGAACATGTCCCAGACTTCGGACTCCTGAAAATGGGCACATTAATTGTTCAATGGCTGACATCTCCTATAAAACAGTGTGTTTCGTGACCTGCAACGAGGGCTATGAAATAGAAGGAAATGCCAAACTCACCTGCCAGGGAACTTCACAGTGGGATTCAAAGGAGCCAAAGTGTGTGGGTACGTATCTGGTCACCCTCTGTCTGTTCATGCCATGGTGCCACCTTCTCTGACATGCTGTCACAAGTGAGAAACTCTCCCTATTTCAGTATCTGGTGAAGCTAAGACAGGAATGAGAATTTGTCTGTGGATGGTTTATGTAGGTTTTAGAAGGTGGGGAGGGGCACATATTAATGGAGAAAGTGGGCAGATTATCATTGAAGTCCATCATAGACCGCTGATAGCTAAAAGGCTGTTGCATCTGCTGGGTGTTAAGACACTGCCACACAATGTGTTGTAGGAAACATGCAAGTTGTAAGTCTATACTACGGAGTGAATGTGAACAATCGGGGGGTTGAGTTAGTATCCTAAAGCTATAGATGATCCTCCAGACAAGGTCTAAGGTACATTAGCCAGGCTCAGTGAGTGCTAAGCAGAGATGTGGTAGTTGTCACTTTTGCTGAACTCCCAGCAGAAAATAAGAGGTGATTTTGGCACCCAGCATCTCTAAATCAGGATTCAGAGGTCATACCAGCTGTGCAGGGAAATGCAAGCATATGCTGCTGTTCCAGAAATAAAGGACTGTAGATTTAACAAGTACCCATTTAAGAGTAGTGTCAGGTATTAAATTAACTTAAGAAAGTAAGAGGATTCATTGAATCATTGAATGGTTTGGGTTCGAAGGGACCTTAAAGATCATCTAATTCTAAACCCCTGCCATGGGCAGGGACACCTTCCACTAGACCAGGTTGCTCAAAGTCCCATCCAGCCTGGCCTTAAGCATTTCCAGGGACAGTTAAAACACTTCCAAGTGTAGATGCAAAAACAAATAACAAGCTTAAAGTCCAGCAATTCAGAAGCTGATCCAGTGTTTACTAAAGTCAGGGTAAAGTGCATGTCATATGAGTCCAGTAAATTTGATGCCAGCAGGGTGACTTGGCTTGAACGTTTGGCTATTTTTTACTGTTTTACTGCAGGCTTAAAAATGTGGACTTTGAGACACAAGAATAAATTTCTAACTGTAGATATGTTCTCTAAAATCATTAAAATAATCCAAAAGTGTTAATTTATCGAGAGTTTTTTAAGAGATCGTAATCTTTCTTCTGTTGAAGTCAGTGGAAAAACTTCAATTAACTTCAAAAGGTAGGGATCCTGAAATCCTGTTGGAAGATTATAATTGGAAGATTAACTATATTCATCATTTGAATTCATCCTTCCTAGCTTAGCATTTTGATTAGTAAAATCCAGCTCTAATCTGTATCAGAAGATTTTTTTCACACCATGCAATATTACCTTCATTCCTGGATTACCCATGGTAATAGCTTATTTTTGCTGAGTCTGAAAATCTAGTATAAAAGTTACCTTTGATTGTCACAGAGGGACAAGTGTTAGCTAGAAAACCTCTTTGCTGCTTCTTGTTGTGACTTGTATTTAAAATGAACTTGCTGAGATTCTTGTTGAGTATAGATGTGTTTACTTTTGTTTAGGGAAGGATGCAAATCAGAGGACTAATATGTCATCCTCAAAAACTACCCTTTGTTCTAATTTTCTGAATGTTCATCGTTGTCATGGAGCATTTTTTCTTTAGTTTTAGTCTGAATAGCTACTACCTATTGTTTATCATTTGCTACATAAAAGATAATAGAAATTCTGCTGTATTTAGGCATGAAAAATTGGTAATTTATTAATTTCCTACCCTTCTGTTAGAAAAATTAAGTGGAATTGGGTTCAGATTTCTTGGAGCATACCTTGGAGTACTCTCCTAGCTCTTTTTCGGAATGCTTTTCAGTTCAGCTGCACATTAGTGCGAAGTTTACTGTGTTTAAAAGTTAGCTCAGTGAGAGCTGGTACAGCCAGCTGCAACTATAACTGACACTGTACATACATAGCCTGGATTGCTTACAGTCACTTCTGTTACATCTATTGTCATATGCATCTTTTTTTCCAAGGGGCTGGAAGTTAATGCAAGTTTGGCTGTTATGTATGTTTTGAATTTTTATATTTTTTATGAAAGATGCTGTTAGGAATGAGTTAGTTTTGAATAGCCCACATATATTATAGATGGCTTACAAACAAAATATCTGCTAAAAAGGGAAACTTTGCCATCTATCCAATTTGAAAAAATTGCCAAACTTTGCCATCTATCCAATTTGAAAAAAAAAAAATCTGCAGTCATGTTCTTGTGTTTCCTTCCCCACTGAGGAAATATTAATATCCAGCACGTTAAAATGAATTAATTTTGCAGGATACTATTGTCCCCGCCTTATTCAAGGCTTAGTGAGGAGAGGTGAAAATACAGATGGCATTCAGGGTGTTGATGCCACCTAGTGTTGAAAGAATTACTACGCCACACTTCTAATTGCAGCTGACCAATTCTTTCCCTGAAACACTGTGTTTGCAAAAAGGTTCTTGAAGGAAAGAGGCTTATTTCACAGAATCATTAGGGGTGGAAGGCACCTCTGGAGATCATCTAGTCCAACTCGTCTGCCACGGCAGGGACCCCTAGAGCAGGCAGAGACGGAGACCCTATAACCCCTGGGACAGCCTTGTTGCAGTGCTCTGCCACCCTCAATGTAAAGAAGTTCTTCCTCGTGTTGAGGTGAAACTTTTTGTGTTTTAGTTTATGGCCATTACTCCCTGTCTTGTCACTGGGCACCACTGTAAGGAGTCTAGCACCATCTTCTTGGCACCCGCCTTTGAGGTATTTATAGGCATTAATGACATCCCTCCTCAGTCTTCTCTTCTTTAGACCAAACAGGCCCAGCTTCTGCAATCTCTTCTCTTAAGAGAGATGATTCAGACCCCTGATCATCCTAGTGGCCCTCCACTGGACTCTCTGCAGTAGCTCCTTGTCTTTCTTGTAGTGAGGAGCCCAGAATTGGACACAGGACTCCAGATGTGGCCTCACCAGCATCAAGTATAGGGGGAGAATCATGTCCTTCAACCTGCTGGCCACAGTCTTCCCGATGCACTCCAGGATACTATTGGCCCTCCTGACTGCAAGGGCACAACTCATACTCAACTTGACATCCACCAATACTGCCAGGTTCTTCTCAGCTGAACTGCTCTCTAGTATGTCAGCCCCAAGCCCGTACTGGTATTTGGTAGTATTTTAATTTGTTACAATATTGAAGTTCCTCTTGATGTTAAGAATTATAATAGTGTCATGGTTCATCACAGACAGTTGCATATGAAAGCAGATTCTTGTTTCTCCTTGGAAGTACTGTTTTCCTCTCTCTTAATTCCCTATCTGTATGACTAATATCATGGACATCACTCTGCTACTCACAAAGTCCAGACTTCCTGGGTCAGTTTAATCAAATTCTGGAATTGAGTGAATGTAAAAATGCTAAACAACACTAGTATATCTTTCTTTTTTTCTGGTAAAAAAACTCTCCCACTTTAAAGAGATTCCCTCAGGGTAGCTATACCAAAGGTTATCCTGAATATTTGTCAGATGTTTCAGGATTGTGCTCTACTAGTGTTTTGGTGGTGTAGTTGGAAGCATCACAACCAGTAGGGCTATTGCTACTTCCCAAAGAGCTTCAGTTTTCTCTGGTTTTCATGTTTACACCTTTCACAGCCTTTCTTCCATCTCTTCCCTGAGTAGTATATATTTTAATGCTTTTAGCTTATCTTTTCAAATACTGTTTTTCCAGTTGCTGATTTTTCTGCTATTTGTCAGTTCCTTCCTGTGGTGAGCAACCAAAAGCTAGGGTTTGAGGGTTTTTTCTGTTGGAGCTAGGTTTTGGGGTTTTTTTGTTAGAGCAAACAGTGTCTGCCTGAAGTGAACGAATGTGTTAATACTGTGATCTTTGCATCCTGTTGAAATGGAGTGCAGTTATTAATTGCTTGGACTTCAGACACAATTGCAGTATTAAGATTTTAAAGGGCAGGAAATACTTAGAACACTTAAACTCTTTAAACTTTGTTCCATGCGAAAGAACCAGTTTTCAGTTACTCACTGTGTATCTTGGGAAAGGAGAGGAAAGGGATATGAAGCTTTCTGAATGTGAATCAATTCTGTGTCATCAAACCATTGCTAAGAAATTACCAGAGTTTTCCCTTCTGCAGCTGGGTTGTGTTGATTTTTGTGTGCCCTTTCTATGACAACGTCTGCTTTCTTCACTGACCAACTAAATAGAGCTACAAGTCTTCTCATTAGTTATAAGTAATGAAACATTTTTCAGCCACCGAGTCTTTGCGTCTGGGTTTGAACACAGTCAAGCACAAAACAAATTTCATTCTATTTGGAATGAGGTAGGCAGAATCACATGCTGTGTCCTTAGCTTACAGTGAGCTAGCTCATGGCAAGGTGTTATTTTTTTTCTCTCTTCTTCTCATTTCAAGAGACAGTGTAAAAGCTGTAGAAGGCAACAGATACAAGACTAGTACCTCTCAACTGCTATGAAGGTCTGGTTTCCGTAGCAGGCAAGGGAATGCAGCTGCAAAGCAACCATGAAAGCTAAAGTTGTAAAGAAGAGAGAAAAAAAAACAGATCAAAACTAAACAGAGAGTGAAATGTAATGGAGCTGCATGAAAAATACCATGTTTCTGTCCCAGTGAAAAGCATGAGCAATAAAACAGAAGACCTGATCTCCTGGATGCTGTTTACTTAAGTCAGTGCTGGTGTAGAAAGCTTTGGAAGTTCTTAGTGTTTTGATGCACTCATCGTGCCTGCAAACTCTTAAAAGTCTGTTTATTTTCTGTTCTGTCTGAGTTGCCATATGACTTTATTTGCAGATTTTTTTGACTGTATGCTTGTGTATGTCAGTTAAAAGACATTTCCTGTTGGTGTCTTGTAGAAATGCGTTGCCCCATCCTCCAGAAACCAGCAGGTGTAATGGTTTTCCCTCCCAGATGTGGGCTGGAGCCTGCCCTTTCTGGGACTGTATGCCAGCTGAGCTGTCCCCAAGGATTCATCTTGTCTGGAGCTAGAGAAGAGCTAAGGTGCATTTCATTTGGGAGATGGAGTGCAGACATCCAGGAGGCTCTGTGTAAAGGTAGAGACCAGCACAAAATCATTTCTGTGTACACATGTGTGCAGGATTGAAGGGAAGCACACAGCAAATAACAGTGAGGACAGGTTTGAACTGCAGAAAGCATGATTTAAACAGTCTGTAAGAAGAGTTGCCTGTGCCCTTGACAGCTTGGCTGTCAGATTTACCTGTAGTTTGTAGTAAAAATGTGGAGTTCAGAGTACTCTTACTTAAGTACCATCTTACAGTCCTCATTATTAACTTTCTTTCCTGGGATCCATCTCGTAAGTCTGGTTTGGGGAAACTGCCTGCTAAAAGGCCTGATGTGCAGGTAGATTTGAAATTTCAGAGTAGAAGTGAAAGCACTTATCTTAAAGTAGTCAAAGTGGAACCCATACTCCTACTAAAACAATTACAACAATACTGTTACTGGTTTAGCACAAGCTTATGTAAGGCCTGTTGTTGGAGTAAATTTGTAAATGCTGTGTAAGCCCTGGCTGACAGACAGACTATAAAGGGGTGGTTCATTTCAGTTGTCTTTGAACTGGCTGTGGCTGATGACATGCCCTGAGCAACAGTGCACTAGAGTTAAGGCCAAAATTGGCTGACACAATTGTGCAGGATATAAAGATGGGCAGAAGATGGTTAAGTGCATTTGAGTATGGGTCTGCCATGTTTATCCACCTCTTCCAGAAAAGTTAGGTTACTTATCCCCTTACATACATGCACACTGAGTTGGAAGGAGTTTAGCTTTGGATTATAGGAGGATACAAGCAAAGGTGCATTTTGCCTGCAGATATGCTGTTCACCTCTTTATGAACTATTGTGCTCCTAGAACTGATGCTTCCACCCCCAAACTGGGGCCCTCAGCAGCCACTGGGTGAAAGAACAGTACAGAAAACAGTTACGGCAGTCATCATGCCAGGTCACTGCAGAAACTGAGTTGGAAACTTTTTTCTCTGTAATGGGCAGGAAGATTTTATCCCTTTATTTAAACATATTATTTCCTACTCTGTGATGTATCACATTGTTTTTCTGAATCTTTTGTATAAACCTGTGCCAGACCACAGTTTTTAATATTTGATGGGATCTCAGCACAAGGCTACAAGCTGAAGTGTTTGGATCAAGATAAAGCAGCATGGCTTGGGTTCAAGATTTTAGATATTGCCAGTGCATAAAACCCTAAAATAGAAGGCACCAAGAAACAGTGAAGGTTATTCTACTCCAGTAAAAATTAACAGTTGCATTTCAGTTGCTTTCATTCTTGTTATTGTCTGTTTCTATTTTGCTGCCAACATATTTGGTCAGTTCAAAATAGCCATTTTCTTCTTGACTTATTTATTAGTCTTTCTACAGAAGTTCACTTTTAAATGGAATTTGCCCCAGCCTGAATGCTGCGGTCAGGGGAGTGTGAACCATAACTGGTAGTTATTTAAAAGAGTACATTTCTAATAAAATTTTCATCAGAGTGAGTTCAGAGGAAGGCAAAATAACTTGTATTTATGGCTTTGCACTCTTAATTACAGAGTTTAATTGCCTGAGTTATGTCTTTACTGGAACTATGTCGTAATAAAAATATAACTGATACCAGTTCTGAGTTGTTTTAAAGCCTCCTGGGCATAGATGAGTTCAGAACTGAATGCATCCTTGTCTCATGAGTCTAGAAACCATTTATCAAACAACACCACAGCAATAAAATAACCTGACCACATATGTTTTGGGAGGCCCTGTGCCAGGGAAATGAAGTACTCTAAGTTTGTATGAGAAACTTGAGCCATAAATGCTGGTGGTGATGTTACCCATATTGTACCACCAGTCCTTTGAACCCATCCGGCATTGTCACATATGTCACAAGAGGACTCCGTTTGTCCTGTTTAACACCTAGTAGCAGGACTTTATTAAGGAGCGTTTCCAGCAGCTGCTGACAGAAATCTTGCCATTGTGTTTCAAGTCAGTTCCACACCATGCTCCAGGGAATTTGAGAGTTGTTACTGTCCTGTTCATAGTATGTAGGTCATGTCACAAATGCCTTCTTTTCTTTAACTCACAGATTTCCAGAAACACGTGTTTTCATTTGTATGTGTCAACTGTGTGGGCAGGGAAAGGATAGAGGAGCCATTCCTTTTTAATGAGTATATGTATGCAATAAAGAGATGAATAATAAAAGAAGCCAATTAATTCTGTCTTACTTATTCCTTGGTTTATGGTTGCATGTAGAAACTAGAGTCTCAGTGTGCTCATTGATGTAGAAAAAATACAGCAAAAAGTAGTCCCTTCCCCAGAAGAAGTTATTGTTTATGTGTGAGCCTGTAGGCAAGAATTAAAAAGGGGCAGAGACAGGAAGTTTGCAAGAATACGTGGGTTTATATTCTAGGCAGCACAAAAAGCAGTGCTTATAACAAGTTACAGTGTAGCTATTATAAAAGTTTTATTTCTGTAATCCCACATATAAAACTAGTTTGTCTTTTTCTGGATCAGATATTGAAGCTCCTCGGATCCACTGTCCAGAAGATATTGAGACTGAGACTCTGGAACATCATAACTCTGCTAATATCAGCTGGCAGGTTCCAACAGCTGAGGATAACTCTGGAGATGAGGCAAGTTAAAATCTAGGTATTTGTACTGGAGTTAGTCTTTATATAGTTAGCTATTTCAAGCTGATTTTATGATCCAGTAGAATTTCTTTCTTCTGATAAGCACAAGTAGAAGAAAAATCTGCTGAAAAGTTTGTATCTTGAGAATTCAGCATTTTCTGTCTTGGATAGGGTTATGCAGTCATAGGACACTGCATGATGTTTAAGTACATAAAATCTCATATGGTTAATTTATGTGGTCAAAAGGAAGAATGTGCCCTTGTTTATAAAATGTAGACAGCTGCTTTAAAAATGAGCTCTTAGAATGTGAAGAAGTTTAATAAACTCTTCGCAGAAGGAAGTAAAGCAGTTCATTAATCTAAAAGGCTAACAAGAACATACTGTGATAAGTAAAACTTTGTTTCAGCTTACCAAGTGAGAAAGAAGAATCTCGTTTTCCTATCCAATGCAAGGTTCAGACATGGGCCTTTGGCTACTATGGGTATCAGAGGTCTGGAAATGGAATTATATAAGGAAAACTTGCTCCCGA